>NC_140127.1:4800838-5087323 GCF_964035555.1 Netta rufina
GGAGCCCTCGAAAAGCATGAAGCTGCCCTGCAAAGCGGTACCCCAGGGAAGTTCGGGGTGATGCACTGGCTGTGTAACGCCAGAGCATGCTGAATGGCAGCATAAATGCCCTCTCTGACGTTTTTAGCACTCTGTGTTTGAGCTGTAGGCGATGCAGGAGGCATAAAATTAAATTATTTTAATTTCCTTCCTTCAGCTCCCCCATAACCACGCGTGCCAAACCCGAGGGCAGCCATTCAGGTTAGCGGAGCAGGGGCAGGTTAAGGCTATGGGATCCTGCAGATGGGTTTCTGAGCTGCGAAGTCGCAGCAAACTTTTATTTTCCTCGCTTTCCCCTGCCTGCTGGGGCTGCCCGAGCCCAGCGAGCCACAGCCCCCAGCCCTTCGCGCTGCCAACTTCCACCACAACGCCTGGCCGGGACCGGGCAGCACCGCTCCGAGCAAGCAACCACCACCGGCTCGACCCTCCCTGGGCCCCCCCAGCGCCCCAAATCCCCTGTCCGAGCCCCTGAGGGCCGGGGGGGAGGCAGGAGAGAGGCGGGAGAAGCCCAGCCCGTGCCCGCCGCCCGCCCGCCCCGCTCACCTGAGGCGCGGGCAAGGGCGCCAAGCCCCCCGCCAGCAGCCGGCGACGCCGCTCGCCGCTCCGCAGCGCCCGCCCCAGCATCGCCAGAGCCTTCCTCCTCCTCCTCTTCCTCCTCCTCCTCTTCTTCTTCTTCTTCTTCTTCCTCCAGCTCCGCCGTGGGCGTTGCCGCCGGGGCTGGGCGGCGGTGGGGCTCGGCGCCCTTCCCCTTCCCGCCGGGGAGGAGGAGGAGGAGGAGGGCGGCTCCTCGCTGAGGCAGCTCCTGCCACAACCCCTGCACCCTGTGGGTTTGGGGTGCTGTAGGGTTTAGCCCGCGCCCTGCCTGTTTTTGAGGCTGTTTCAGCGGGATGAGTGCTCTCTGCTGCCCCAGCGAGGAGCAGGCAGACGCCAAAGCAAGCCCCGGCGAAGTTCATTATTTCCCAGAGACTTCTATCTACAGGAAATTGTTGGCAGCTACTTGCTCCATCCACAAAACATGTCACAGCTCTGTCACCAAAGCGCCCACTGCGTTCATGTCCCCAGCTCGGGGAGGAAAAATGTGCATGTCAGCCTTTTTGGGGCTCTAGGAAATAAGCCGTGTGTCTTTTCCACAGGCCAAGAGAGCCAACAGCACATTTTAGCAGCTAGGGCTTGTGTCACGACCCTGTTTAAAACGAGGACTTTGCCTCTTCAAAAATCCTACCCTCTGTTTGCATTTCTCACATTTCAGATTGCTTCATGAGGTAACTTTTGCTTTGTTCTCCAAGCAACGTGTTTCGCATCTTAGTTTCCTCCATTAAATATTATCTGTTGGCTGTAACTTCGGTTTTCTCATCTTATACCTCATAAAGGTATCTGCTCAATACTTCACTTCTAAACTACCACATGTCATTAACACCTGACAAGGATAGGCCTACATAAATATCATCCTTGTATTTCTCTGTTCACACTCAAACATTGCGTATATATATATATATATATATATACACACATATACACACATGCATATATGTAAGTGAAACATCACTAGTCACAGATACCATAAAAACGGGTATAAAATGGAGCAAATAGCAAAGTTGCTTTAGTACAACCACTAAAACAAAGTCTGGACCTGCAGGCTATTCAAGTGGGGGTCAGCTTTTAGGATGAAAGAAAATATAGCAGAATGGAATAAAGTGAGCCGATGCACCTCCCAAAAACCAAATCCTACTGCTTGGCCCCGAGCCATTATTAAATAGCCTGAATTTTCCACATAGTCACAGGGATGAAACCTGGACTCCTATGTTTCTGTGAAGAGGGGAGCACATAAAACCCTTTTGCTTCTTTCTGGGCATGGTAACAAGACCGTGGCCATCATTTGGTGCAAAGACAGACTGATTTTTTTTTATATTTTTTTCTCCAGGGAGAATTATGTTCCCTCCCAGGGCACAGAGAGCAAAGATCTCTTCAAAACACAGAGGAGCAGCTCGTTGCAACATGTTAGCTTACTAATCCTCCTGCTCTAGAAGAGGAGTGAGGTGAGACACCTCCCCAGTTCACCCAGGACAGACCAAATCTCCATATTTTTTATAGAGCAGTGTGTCACAGAGGTAGGATTTGCTAACCAGGCTGCTGGAAGGCGTGCTGCCAGAGGGGAAGAGAGCCGGACTTTTATTACAGAGAGAAATTTTTACTCCAGGAATAGGAAGTGCTTCGACTGGGCGGAGGGAGGATCATAAATTATGCTCTTACTACAGAGCTGTCAGGCTGTCCAAACAGCAGGGGAGCACTTCACCGAGACCTGAGTCATGCCTGCGAGGAGCTTGTTGCATCTGGTCATTGCTCTTCCCTCCTCTGCTGAGGCGCTGTACTGTGCCTCGGTGGCTGCTTTTTTCTCATTGTAATCCATTTCTGCTGAGCTGGAAGCGTTAATTCTTACGGAATGATTAACAATTTCGGTACAATTTCAGTGGCTGAAGTTTCAACCCCTTATGCTGCAGGCACTAACAGTGGCAATGGTCTTTTTGGGGTAGGAATTATCCCTCCCTTTGACATTATCCTTCATGGAAGTCCTAACTCTTGCTCCGCCGAGTCCTGCAGGCCTGGCCTAGTCCCTTTCCACCACACACACACACTGTCTACAAGGTTTTACTTTTTATTTTTTTTTATAATAAAGTCATAAACTCCAAAAGTATTGCTTTAGGAAGAAGCCAAAGCATTGTTCCTGCTACCTAAGAAACCACCACTAAGGAGGGAAGATAATTCACTTTTTGGTCTTAAAGTTCTCCCAGAAGCCATATAACAACTTATATTTTATAACACACACTTATTAAAAGACCGAGGTAGCACTGTTCAAAGTTCACCGTAACAACACATTAGGATGACAAAGAATAGAATAGGGGAAAGGGCAGCAATATCCCATCTTTATGGGAATCACTTCATGGATCTGAGGAACACCATCAAAAAATTAAACACGAAAAAGTGGAAGCCCAAGAAAAGCAAATTAACAAGAGGACAAGGTACCAGTGCATCAGGGGCAGGCTGGCACAGAGCAGTCGGGCATCTCCAGGTGCCCCCAGCTCACAACACAGGAATCGACACAGAGCAGGGGGCCCAGTCCTGCTCCTGGCTTCTCCTAAGCTCTGCTCAGAACAAAGGCAGCACGTTCAGGGGCACAAGAGCCAAGGAACAGAGAAGAACCCTTAACTACAGAGAATCAGGACACATTTAGGTTTTTGTCTGCTTCAGCTTCAGTTTTTAGTAACATTTTGTATTCATAAAAGTTAGGATTTACAATGGGTCAAGCTTTTTGAAAGCACGGTATCTTGAAAAGTTAGTAACAAACGACAGCATATTCCTAGATGTTATTTTTCCCCTTCAATGATTTTCTAACACAATTTAAAAAAACAAAACAAAACAAAAAAAACTTTTTCAAACAGTTGATAAGAATGACATTTTCTATGGCTAACAGATTACTAAGGTGGTAAATCATCACCAACTCTTCCTAATGCTTGAGGATTGTTGTGACAGTAAACTTGTCACTCAAGACAGTCACAAAGCCTGTGCCTCACAAGGGGGGGGCTTCCTAGACATGTGGCAAAGAGATAAAATGCAAGAAAAAATTATTACACTACTTTATTGTCCAACAGAGAAAAAAAAAACAATTTCTTTCCTACTGGAATCAGTCAAAAAATATATAATTTTTGAACTGGTGCTTTTCTTTTAATGATGAAGGGTGTAATGTGAAATCTGCATTTGCGGATGTCTCTGGGGTGGTGTTCTCTTGACAACTGAAAATCAAATACCCAGTACTTTTAGAAAACATACAACAGAAATCAGAAAGGTAAATTGGTACAAGAGAAACGATACTAAAGCTCTTTTTTTTTTTTTTTTTTTTTTTTTACAAGCTTCGAAGTGTTTCCAGAAGTTTTGCCACCTCCCCTCTCCAATTTCTCTCTTACAGAAGCATGCAACCACTCAATCTTGTGCATGGTTGCTATTCCTAATTAGGCATCTCCAATAAAAGTTATCACTTCTGCTAAAGATCCTCACAAGAAAATAAAAAAAAATAGGTGAAGTATTTAACGCTTTTTTTTTCTTGTTATTAGAATTGCAAAGGAAGGACAAAGGCCCTGCAAGCAGATAATAGGTCAGAATTCAGGATTGGAGTAAAAATTGAAGAATCATTGATAACGTGTTTGTTTGAATTTTTGCTCTTGTAACAATCTCTTGTATGCAGCACTACCCATGCCAGAACTCGCTTGCGACACTCAACCCCACAGGATGCCTTTGGATTTTGCTGTGCAAATGAATCATCAGTAATTTGCAAGCAAATATTCTCAAGAGACCTCAAATTCCAGTTACTTGCAGTAGTTGCAGCCAAACTTTCCAGCCTCCTGCATTTTGACTACAACAGCGTCAATCAAATTAAAGGCAAGCAAGGCCGCTCTGTTTTTAATTGTAGGGAACTGGCAGATAAATACATCAATAAATCATCATAGGCTCTCTCTCCCCTTGCATTTAAAATTCCCAATACCACTGTACCAAAAAAAAAAAAAAAAAAAGGAAGAAAGGAAGAAAGTGTTACACTAAATCTCAGAATTACCTGGGTCCAGCAGGCTTTTAGTTGGAACTTAACCTTTGTAATTCTGCAAAAGTGATCATATTCTACCTCATTTATGAAAACCTGAAACACGATAGCATATGTAGACCCCACTTTTTTTTTTTTTAAACAATACATCAGAAAAATAACGCATTAAAATCTGAAGAATTGCACTTAAAGTCACTGCAGTAATTCTTGACATAGAAACTGATACACTTGAGATATTCAATAAATTCATTTTTTCTTGAACAAAATCTACACCATGCATCAGCTGGGAGATCTGAAGCAATTGTTTGAGTTCTGGTCTGTTGTTTGACGTATTTATTAAATCACTGGAGCCTGCTAATGCCCAGTATCTCTACCTTCACTGCTGGCTCTCAGTGTGAGAGAACAGACCTACAAGGTCCTGCGCTCATGACCTCTTTCAGGGACTAGGTAATCTTTTGTGCGACCTCACAGCTTTTGCACAGGGAATGAAACCACAGGTAAGTCGGTTAGAAATGCAGCATGAGGAAGAAGATGGCTTCTCTAAACTAGGCTGGCTGCTGCCACTCCTCAAAAATTCAGGATAGGCTTCAGCATAAACTCATTTTACTTGAAATCAGCTCTCAGCTCCTGCACTGCTCACACCATGCAAGTACCACCACGGGGAGGTCTCTGGCCTCTATGCCAAAGCTTTCCAGTTTCCTCTACCTGTATCTATAAAGAACTTTCTTGGATGAGCAGCAGGAATGCAAATCAATGACCTATGCTATTAATTAAAAAAAAAAAAAAGAAAAGAAAAAAAAAGCCACTTCTCCTCCTCCAAAATAAAGAATTTGGTAGAGAATTTTCTATGTGAGCAAGACAAAGACTGCCAGCGAGAGCCTCAGGCCTCCAAACCTTCTTGTTTCAGTCACTCACTAAAACTGGCCACCAAGCTTTTGCAGGATTGCAGCCTGTCCAAGATCAGAAGACAGCACTGTGACAAAACGTGGTCAAAAATTTTACTCAAGATCTTGCAAGTCCTTCATACATGAGTTAACACCAACTACTGAAATCAATGATTGAGGTTGTAAGTACACCCTAAAAAAATCCAGGTTTGTCCCACTATCTTGGAAAGTTTTTTTTTTGTTTGTTTTGTTTTTTTAAATGGAGTTCTTGAAATGTATTTGGGGTCAACACCAAAGTAATATTTCGTATTTGAAATTACTAAAGAGCTTTTGACTGTCAGGATTACTGACAGTTCATTTTGGCTTGTTAAAAAAACACCACCACTAATGACTGAAAAACATCTTTTCAGTATCTGTCAAAATGTACAGAAAGCCAAAGTCAACTGCGCCCACTCATCTTTTTTTTTTTCCAGAGATATGAAGCTCTACATCAAAATTAACAAATAGGCTTATTTCTGATGTGTGTGAAAGTTTAATACACAATTATGTTTACTACTGGTTCTCCGGGAGCTACATTACATGTCTTTACTGCTCTAAGAGCCTCCTGGACTGCAATTTCTCCATCAGCAGTTCACATATTCCTTTGACGTTAAAAGATGTAAACAATGTGGCTTTTACAACTAAGAAATGGAAAGGGATGCCAGCTGTATTTAAAATGTAGAGAATTTGAATCAATTCCCCAAAAGACTTACTTAGCCAGGGCTCGTATATCTTTCCCCTAGCTGATTTTGAACTTCTCATGAAACAGGCGTGATTCATACGACAGAGTTGAAAGCTTTTTGGGAAAAAAAAAACACAAAAAAAACAATCCCTAAAACAGTCAGAGAACCTCAAGGGACAGTTCAACACTTTAAAAAGATACAAAAGCTTACCTCTTATCTCCTCACCAAAATATTATCCGGTGGGCAAAAATCTTTCAAGTTTCCCAGTGTGAGTCTTCACGGGGATTCATTTTCTGGCACGCACCTTCAGTACAGTGGTGTGATCCAAGGCATCTTTCAGATGCTACTTCCATACCTACAGATACTCTATTGTTCAAAACACTAAAATCAACGTGCTAAATCCAAAGATGTTTCAATTCAAAATATTTCTGTGGGACTGTTGTCTTGAATTTGAAAACAAAGATCCGTCAGGAAGCGCGTGTGCTCCACTAACTAATTTAAATAAGTCACAACAACAACAAAACCCCTAGATTCTGTGCTGTGTTAGGGTTTTACTGAACAAATAGCTCTTGCTGTACTTGTTATAATTTTTCATATACAAAAAATGATAGAAGAATAAAGCTTTAAATAATGGTTTTACAGAACACATTGCAATTAATCATGGAATAGGATGTTCCTAGGTATTCAATACCAAGCTCACAAGTCATGGGGCACTTAAATTGTAACACGCTCTTCTCATCTTTGCAATTACAAATAATTTTTGAGATGCCCAAGTCTTCAGCAGTGTGTAGCTTTCACCCACTGTGAAGCCATCTATGAACAAGCATTTCAGCACCAAAATCCTGGTGGTCTGATTTAGGGACAACATTCAACATCACCTCAGACATTTATTACATGACAATTTACTAAATGGAAAAAAAATATCTCAAGTAATTTCTTTTAGGTAAGTTTCTTTTAGGTAACTTAAAGACATTTAGTTAAGGACCACACACATGTAAATCATATTTTCCCCAAACAATGAGTTGATGCTAACATGCAGACTAACACCACTTGAACAATTTAACTAGGGTACCTTTTTTAAAGCATTTCCAAACCATAGCTAGAACATTTTTTCTCCACTATTCAAGTTCTGTTTTCAGGGGATATGGCAGTTACGCAACACGGTAACATTCTCAAGACTACCTTAAAATAAAATGTAATCATACTAATTATTATTTACTTTTGGGTATTTAATCATTTTAGTTATATTTCATCAAACAAACGAACAGAAAGTACTATGTATGAGTGACTATAATTTGTTAATTATTTCTAATGTGCTTCTAAAAAAAAAACCAAAAACTGAAACAAAACCATCCCAATTTCACAACAAAGTTTCCAAGTCTGAGCTAAATCCATCTGAAACTTCACAATTAAGTTACCAAAACATTACCAAGGACAAGGTTTTGGAAAGATGTACGAACGTGAATGTGTGACCGCATTTTGAAATTTTGTATTTTAAAGCCTTTCCTTCCCTTGTTGCAAGCTAATTCATTTTTACACCCCTCTTCACCTTTTTTTTCCTCCCCTTCGGATCACAGCAGAAATCATATCGTCAAGTTAGATTGAGTGATTACCCATGCTTACTCTAAACAGCAGACAAAAGTTACAGAAAACCTGGACCAAGACTACAGCAGTTTACAAAATGTAAAACAAGGTTAGCAGATATGTCTTCGTTAGGATAATACATAAGGAGGGTTCTAGGAACTTTATTGTATTGTATTGATAGCTCATTTCAGAGAGTGCAACGTTTTTTCCTCCCTTCCAGAGGTTTGCAAAATGAAGTAAACATGTTCTCTTCAATATATAGTTCAGTTGCAAAAAGATAGTATTTGCATAAATATAAAAACACATGATAAAGCAAAATATTTTTAATTAGTAAGCCAATCATAAATAAATCCACCTACAAATTAAACAGAACAAGAAGCTGTGTTCCTTCTACATGGATTTTTTTTAAGCATGTTTTAATAGTCAACTTCACTGTCTAGCTTGGGACTGAAAGAATTCATCATTGAGCACTCAACAATTCAGCACACTGAGCTAAGTCTCTTTTTTTTTTTTTAGTTACATTTTTACATTTTCTTTACAAATGTAATACTTATGTACATTATATATTTTATTTCTACAATTCATTTACTTTAGTGAAATTCTACAACTTTCAAAGGGAATTTGCTGAAGTCTTTACTAAATATGAATCATTCCTTTTAAGAAGAAATTCATATAAACAACCAACATACAGCACTGCCCTTTGACATGTCTGTTAAGAATTTGAATCTTGAAGGGCTACCATAACAAACGTAAGAAAAAAAGGCTTTACCTAATTGTACATTTCAGTAAGAAATATCATCCCACATAGCTACATAGAATCACCAGCTTGCAATAAACAGAGCACCATACCGCTGCACTACTGGAAACGTGGATAAACCAATTGAAAGTTTACTACTGAAAACAGCTTCATCATCCCTAGCACTTTTAGACTGAAGTAAATCTGCAAAACTCTTCTGGAAATGTATACATCTCCTCCTTTAGCTGTAAAGTTTCCCAACCAGCGCCGATTACTGTATATTGTGAAGAACAAACATCCACTTTTGTAACTTTCCATGTACTTCTCTCAGCCAATGCTTCTATCTGGAGTCAGGATTCTTCTTCTAGTTCACTCCTTGCTCATTTACAAATCTGCTGTTGAATATGAAGTAAGAATTCATAATAAGAGAAAGCTGCTTCTGTCCGATCTTCAATTAAATGCTGAAAAAACTCTGTCTTGGCAGGATTCTCGTCTCTGAAAGAATAGATGGAGGAACGTATTTTAGTCATTTAGCAAGAGATAAGCTGTAAATTCAAGTAAAGGCATAAATTCTAATGAAATGCTTATTGCGTTTTGAAGTCTACATTCAGTCCCAGGATACTATAGTACAAATAACCCAAAGTTAAGAAAAAACCCCTGGAGTCTGTGATGACTATCAAACAGCAGCATCTTCTTAACAAGCGTAACATGGAAGAAAGATAGGTGAAATAGCATTTAAAGTATCTCGTAGAAGCTCAAGAACTGAAGCATAAAAGTGATCTAGTGTTTAGATGTAAGCAAATATGCTGACGGCAATGAATTCTGAATTCATTGTTATGTTATGTGTTATATTAAATGTGTTATATTAAATCCCAATATTGATTGAACCCAGAAGAAATTACATCTATGTATACAGAATTTGAATGTTTTGTCTTCCTTTTTTCCTCATTTGACAACAGAATATACAGACCTCCATTGCAAAGGGGTTTTAGATAACAGCACTCTACCAAGTGTAGAGGAGATGGTATTTGGTTTCTTCTCAGCTAGACACCCCCACTTTTCAGTGTCAATTAGAAACTGTAAGTACAACTTGCCAATAATCACTCAGTATCTAACAGAAATACTTACTTTATTACTTGAAGAACTGGGCTTAAAGGTCTATTGTCCCTCAGCCAGGCTATGAAAGACCGCGTCCTTTCTGAAGAAAGTGCAACTACCTCAGGAAGCTGTGTCTGGTTGAAGGTAATGGAAAGAAATTACCTTTTAATATCAGAACTATTTTAAAGAACAGATCCTCATATTCAAGACATGGCCCAATGCCAGAATAACCACAATTTCTCTTAAGGAATTACCACGTACTAGATATACACATTTTTTCTTCAGATTAAAATACAATTCTGTAATATCTGTTTTACAGGAAGTAGTACACCTTTATCTAAAACTGCCTTTTATGTGCAAAAGATTTTGCAAAGTGAGCTCACGTAAACAGTAATCTTTTTAAAATGCTGCTTTCACAGTTTTCCTGCCTTCTTTCCCCATCAATCAAGTTCCTGTATGTTGTCTTTTGCACCACTGAAAAAATGAAACGCGAAGAAACAAAATTTGAACTGTAAGCAAAATTCAATGCAAAGATAAGGGATTATTTGGTTGGGGAATGAACTTAAAAAATAATCCACCACCACGAAAACGCTTGTTTGAGGCATTCACTGAACTAAATATATCAACTCCAGGGTTGAAATAATTTAACACAAATCTATAACAGGAAGGATTTTTTTGTGTTACTGCCGTTGTAGTAAATGAATGGGGAATATAATTTAAAAGCAAAAGATGGCAACTTTGTATGTTACTTTTTTCTCTAATTTTTCATTACAATAAATGCTATTTAACATCTCAAAAAAAAAAAAAAGCCATCCTTTGTTTATTAAAGGTTTTTTTTTTCCCTGAAAATACTGTCAATTAATAATACTACTGGTAGATCAGAGGGAAAAATTCTATCTTTGTAATACAAGCAAAATACAAAACCTTGAACAAGCAGTCCAATTTTATAGTAGTGTTAAAACTCACCACTCTTTCTGACCTATTCTCAGAAGTACTGCTTCTCTTTTGCTTTTTCCCTTTGTATCTTCCTATGTTTCCACAGTGCCTCACACATTTTTGGTACTATCTGAATATAACCATTCAATTCAGAACTCTTCTAGAGTATCTCAACAGGGTTCATCCTTATCCCCCAGTTGTTGATATCTTGGAACCGCTCCCCACAGAAGAGGGAGTCCTCTCTAATTGCTGCTTCGCTTCCCATAGAAGACCATAGACACAGGTTACAACATAAAAATTTCTATGCTGAAACACATATTGAAGGGTCTTCAATGTTCTAATAGCTAAAACCATTTTGTTTGTCCAGACTTGAGCCTGGAAGCTGAACAAATCCTAGCTTTACTTGACATACAGACCTTTACATTACCCTTCACATACAGACCTACCCCCAAATATCATAGAACTGGTATATAACACCACGTTCACTGCATGTAAGATTTCAAAAAATCGTAACAACAAAAAACCCTTCAATCTTAACAACTACTGTTTGTGAAAGAAATGAATCAAGATGTGATCTACACAACTTCACAATATTTTTGTAGGCCCAAATGCATTTCAAAACAAACAAACAAAAAAACAAACCAGTTATATTACTGAACATTTTTTTTGACATTCAGTGAACACATTTATATTCTTTCCTTAAAACTGACAACTTATGTTTTCTATAAAGCTGGCAAGAAGTTAGATTGTGTCCATTAAAAAAAAAAATCACAGTTACATAATTAAAAACTGACAATTCAGAAAAAAATAGATTAAATATAGCTTCCAAATGTAAGCGTTATGCAGTACAGGTGATTAAAACGCCTACCATTTTCTGTGGTACTGACGCATAGTTTGGGTATCCAAGGACATCTTTTATGAAGTTGTTATCACAGTTTTTTCCAATCCAAATATAAAAAGCCTGTAAGATGTCAGAATCATTTTTAGTAAAGGCCTTGCACACGTTTTAGAGAAAGAGACAGATAGTAATGAAATTGGAATATTACCAGGAAACACCAGTCATGCAAATTAATCACCTGAGAGCTCCAGTTGCAATTCACAGCTCTATATTCATTATTTGTACATCGACTTAGTAACAATTGGTACCATTTGGAAAAAAGATGATTAAATGTCCAAAACCAAGTTAAAACACAAATACTGAAAGGACGCAGGACATGTCTATATCGGTACAATTAATGCATATTACCTCCTAAAATACAAAAACTAGATTTTTATAAAGTCACACCACTGTCAGTTACTGCACACCGACATCCAATCTCAACAAGCTATAGTAAAGCACTAATTACCAAAACACATTAAAATAATTATTTTGGACATCTGAAGACAGAAACTGATTTGATATTCACACTCAGCACCTGAACTTCAATGCACTTTCCTTCTACAGTGCCATTACAGCACTGTATTTTATTGCATTATTAGAGTAGCATAACGTTATAACCCATTAAGTGTTTTTAGGGTAATTCCTATGATTAACTTAAACTGCATTTACAGGTTTTATTCACTCTCTACAAACTCTTGCAACTCTTCTGGTATATGGCTCACGTGGCATAAGACTACTTACATTTATGTGTAACTGAAAAAGTTCCTCCCTCAATGACAAGTGCGTTGTTATAGACAGATTATAGTACATGCAATTTAATAACCGTTAAAAGGAAATTTTCAAAAATGGAAATCCATTACTTCCAGAAAAAAAAAAAAAACAAAAAAAAAACTTGATATGAACTCTTGGCATATTTCAATTTGTCTAGCATGAAAAAAAAATGAACCTTTGAAACCTTAATGTGCAATCTTGATTAGAGATTTTCCACAGATCAAAAATATGAAAGCTTTTTACCGGAACACAGACTATTCCCAGGTTACTTAGGATGCTGATTCATTATACAGCTAAGGTTGAGTTGGCTGCTTTCAACAATTCAGCATTATTTTATTTTTTAAAAACAGGAACGTGCAAAACTGGTCACTTACTGAACCACAATCCATAAGAAAAGCTCCTTCTCTTGTCAACTTCTCTGCAGATAGCTTCTGAAGAGGAGGCTGAGGAACAACTCTGTCATTTACATGTATTGTACTCTGTAAAGAAAACAACAGTCAATAATACTGTAATGATAATAAATTGTAATTTGGTATTTTTGTCTTAAGCAGGTGTGATAAAATAGGAAGAAAAACACTGGTAATCTCTGCAAATGATTTGAGAATTCTCATATAATAAAGTGCCATGTTAAATCTAAAACGTTCACTTAGATCAACCAATTTGTTTAAAAACACTTTCAAACTTATATATGGGAATGGCTACACAGCACTAAAATTGATCTGATCAAACAATCTGGTTAGAGCAATGCTGAAGAAAACAAAACAAAACACCAGCAAGAAATTCGCAGCATAATTTCAGATTAAAGCAGGCTGTGACAAGACTGCCTCCCCTCTCGGATAACAGAAATAAACTAAATGACCATTAAGTCTTACTTCTTGTATCTAGTCTTACTTCTTACTATTAGAAATTAACGCATCCATTTCATAGGCTGCCTCCCTTCATGAAGGGCTTACTAATAAAAACTCGTTTTGTAAAAAAGTACTTCCTCAGTCTGATCATGACAATCTCGAATTATAATTGCTTCATTCACATCAGTCAGAGGAACCACTGAAAGTTTGTTATTTCATGCAACTTTATCTGGTTTCAATATACAATACCTAGTATTCTCTACCAAATTTTATCCATTTCCCACTGAGAGTTCTAACACACAAAACCACTGGATAGCCATCTAAGGCACACAACCTTCTCTGCTTTCTTTATATTATTGAAAAACATGAAATTATTGTGATCACTGAAAGAAGGTGAAAAAAACAGATCTCTTCATAACATACTATCGTACCTGCATATAAATATATATACGTGTGTGTGTATATATACACAAATTAATTACTGCAGCACATTAAGCGACACTATTAAAACTAGAAAATATTACAAAACAGGCTTCGTACATTACCTCGTCAGTTAGCTTGTCTATTCTGTACAAGTTGGGATGTATCATTTTCATCAAGTGAATGAGAGGCTGACTCTTAATCTGGCACATCGCATACACACGATCATCCAAACGTGTACTAGTGCCTGTTCTAAAGGCTTTCTGTTAAAAAAAATAAATATTGTTAATCATGAAACCTATATTTTACGTCACACCTGAACAGTGTATTTCTTATTTTGGAGGATTGTCAGTTAAAGATAACAAAGCTTCTGTAAAGACATGCATCTTACCTAGATACATCAGAAAATCCCAATTTATGATAAAAACGTGCGCTATGCTAGAAAAATTCCTAATTAAATACAAATTGAATACCTTACAAAACTTTATCCATTCTCCCTTCTTACTGATGAAAAAGAAGAAAGATTTACAAAAATCCCCCACTTTGTGTAAAACGTTAATGTGGTGGGACCAGCACTACACGTTTTCATGCTTTATGAGTGGTACTGGCCTTTGAAATTCACTGACACAGTGACACAGGAAGATAAGAGCCCAGCAGGGTTCAAAACCGATACTCGAGTGGATAGTAAGATGGAATCTGATTTTATATTAGCAAAGATGAAATGGTAAGGAAAAGCTCTGGGATGAAAATATATTTCCGTATCTTAGAGCAGAAACCAGGCTCTCATAGAATAAAGATTTATTTCATAACTCTCTATCCTATTGAATTTTTCAGCTCTCCCCTAGAAGGAGCCAGTAAGACTATTCTCTCGGTAACAACACAACGGAGAAAGCACCATCTTCTGATTGATGGAGAATATTCCTACAACTAATGTGCAAATTCACCTCTCCACCAAAGTTGTGTATGCAAGTCCTCTTTTTCCAGTTTTAGTTTCTTAGTATTGTTAATAAAGGTAAAACCTCTATAAATTACTTATTTTCCCAGCAGCTCTTACTCTAAGCTATCTTTTACCCAGATTCTCCTGATACTAAACATGGTTGTTTTTTCCCCCCTATTACTTGCTTTACTTACATGACTGCCAAGAAGTCCTGATCAGTATATTAGACACTGAAATCATCACAAAGCCAAATGAAAATAAATGATCAGGATCATATTTCTTACAGAGTTTACATAAATCTTTGTTTATAATAAGAAAAAATGAACACTCAACTGTCAAGTACTAAATATCTTGAAGCTATGAGATTTATTGAAGATAAAACCCTGCAGTAAATTCTCATTATACTTAAGTATGACTTTTGTTAACACAAAAGATATTAAAGAAAATCAAAAAGCAGTAACTACTTTTATATGAACTTTAAACTATTCACTTTAGCTTCTTTAATATATTTCATTTCCATGGAATTTAAATGTTCCTTCTTAGTACCTGAAAACACAAATACATGCACTGAAAACTGTATGATTTTTCTTCACAAAATAAAATTAAGTACTAATAAGAGCCTTACAACAACCCCCTGGGCAACTTTAATTAGTTGCCAAAAGAATCTAAGAACTGCTGCTACAATATACATTATGATTTTCACTTAAAATCAAGTAACAAAATATATTTTAAAAAGTCAAGTAAAAACAAAAAAAAATATTCAGGCACTCATCAGTTAAAATAAGCTTGGTCATTTTTTGTTTCTGTCCTGGAAGTTCAAAAAGGAAAACTCTATTTCGGTAATTATAGGAAAGGATCAAGGAGGAAAGCTCAATTCCTCCAATGGAACAATGAATCAAACGTCACTACTACTAGCGTACACATACCTGTTTGAGAAGAGCCAAAACATACAATGGAAACAGCTTGAGGGAATTTGGTGCTATCAGCATGGACTGCTGCAGATTTGAGGCAGTTGACATATACGCTGACAAAGAGTCTACCACAGCATTAACTAAGGCATCTCTTGCATCTGAAAGACTAGATGAAACTGAGCGATCCACCGCTGTTGGATTAGAATAGAAAAGGTTAGTAGAGTTGACCTCATTCGTTCCATTTTCCATACAGAAGCTTCCTTTTACAATGCTTAAAAAAATAAAAGTAGAAGTTTTATCACTTGATTTAAGCTGTAGTATGAACCCGAGACTACGTACACATCATGTTTTAAGTATTATGCAAGTAGGTTAGCTGTTGATTAAACTATTTGCTATTGTACATCCAAGATGATTTGCAACAATTCTTGTGACAAAAAATCCAAAATAATGTTCTCTCATCATTTCCACAGCGTAACAGTTTGTGCAACTTCAGTTCCATCTTTCTCTGCTAAGAAAAAGCTGCAAATCTTTTGGTTGGAGGAAGCCACCTGCTGGACTGAATGCGCATTTGAGACAAGATACAGAAGTACTGTTCTTTTCTTGTAATTCATTTGACTACTCATATACAACAAGGCACACACTAAAATCCTGCATGGAGCCGTAACATTCACAAGCAGAGATCAATCTATGAAACCTCCGCTTGTGGCCCTCGCGTAGGGAGTAAGCAAGAATCCTCAATCTAGCAACGGCAGGTTGAAAGCACAGAGAACTAACACAGAAAGTGGAGATGTCAGCAGTACTCCCCATCTCCGTTTTTATTTTTAAAGCACACAAAAACTAACAGGAAAATGAACAGCCAGGCTTCATTTGCTACTTTAAAAGAGAACATGTGAAAAGACATTTGAAACTCACCCATGTTTGCTAAGAGGCATACAACTGCTTGTACATCTGCTCCTGCATATACATCAGCCAACGAATTTACTACAGGCAAGCAAAGTGTGTGCACTCGAATTCGGCGTTCACCTAATAAAAATACGTAGAAATCATCACACAGTACTGCTTGGTAGGAAGAGGTATCCAAATTCAGTCATTACAGTGCATCTTCTCTTGTCCAAGATGCACTCTTGGTGAAAACGCACCAGTCACGCGTTTGCTGTAACACCATTTCTCACTCCTGTCTCAAATTCTGAAAAGCTCTCAAGTATTCAACTGAGTAACGAACACAGGTTCATAACATGAACTACTTTATAATGTCCACACAAAGCTTTTTTGACTGTACAGATGAAGTACAGTCTAAAATTTGTGGCATCCTCCACAACAGAAAGTGGCTGCTATTCTTTATGCCCACCTGGTAGCATCCACCACTTTCATAGCTCTGTGATTCTGGATAAATTAAGTGCCAAATATGTTACTGCTTATAACAATGATATGCCTTTTAAGTCAAGTTGTTGAACAAGATTATGTAAAATTGAGATAAATACAATTTTTCCATCAAAATACAGCTTATGAAGTTTTATCTTACGTGACTAATGGCCAAACAGGTTCCCTAACTTTGACAAGATTCCCCAAAGTTATGAAGTTCAACAGAAGGCTGCGCAAATACCTATACAAACATTACCTTAAAAACAAACCAAACAAAAACAGTGGTCAATTCATTCAAATGCATTTACCTTTGCTGGAAGTATACAAAAGAGCTGTTTGAAAACAAACCAAGGATGTGTCAGCGAGACTTTCCTCAATGGACATTTGTACTGCAAATCCAGCATCAGGATTGACATTGGCGAGGGATAATAAATCAGTAGATCGTACAAAAAAGTTCCCATGAAAAGTGTGGATAGAAAGACCTAGAAGCAGATGAAATAATTCAGACCATGAGGTTGTAACAGCATGAAAAACTTCCTTCAATAATTAAAGCCCACAGTCCTTATGTTTTAAAAATACAGTGAAAAAATATTTATCCCAAATATTAAGCAGAATCAGTTATTATAGGAACCATCACACCTTTCAGAGTGATCCCATACATTTCATACTCAATTTTGAATGCTCCAAACTGAACAATGCTCTTACATTACACACTTCAACTTGGTTGAAATGAGTTCTTAACTAAGAACTGAAACAAAAAAAACCACACAACCAATATCCAAATAGCAAAAGCTACCAGCACATACTGATGTAAAGGTGACAAAAATCTGATTCTTCAGTGAAAGAAACAGACTGAAATGTAATCTTGTTGAAGACTAAGCACATTCAAAATGACAGTTAACATGTTTACATCTGTTTTTCCATTCGTAAGAGTGTTTACAATATACCTTTTGTGCATCTTATGCGCATAACTGCCTCAAAACCGATCTTCCTCGTAAGGTATCTTTTAAGGTCTTTTTGCAACTTCTCAGCCTGAGCAGGATTATGGATATGATGAAAAGATGGATAATAATAGATGCACCCAGCAGAGTATTTGGACATGCAAGCTGTGAAGGAAGAAAAGATGTTGTTAGAAGGTAAACCATGAGGTCAGGACATAAAGATTGTGTACAGTGTTCTTCAAGTCACATCTATATTGACCTTTTTCCTGATATGAACTGCATCTGTAAGACGACAAGAGCTGGCCTTGACTCAGGCCACTGAAGACATTAAGAAGTCACTCCAAGACACAGTTACCTCAATATACACTTACTTCAATAACCTGTCTTAGCTGCCAAGGGTAGCACAGAGTACTTGCAAGAATAGTTTTATGCCTACATCATTAAATAAGTGTGCGTGCAGAGACAAATCCTATTTATACTCAGAGGTGAGAACTGCGTTCTCCTCCTATGATTAAACTTCATTTGTTTCCTGCCATCTACCTGTTTGCTATTCTTGAGCAGAAGAGAACTTTCTCGTTTAAAACTGAAATCTCAAAATAAATTGTCTTTGATACCACCGATCCAATACACCTGCTCTTCACTGATATCAACTTCGAAGTCAATTCGTATGCAGTATTAGCTGCATTTACAAGAGTGCATAAAGACTTACAAGATCAAAGAATTTCTGAAGTAGCCCGTGCTTTTCAAAGACGGACAACACTTTGGGAGGAATAAATACATATATTAGGCACTCCTTACCAAGAGAAGCTAGATCAGAATATTGCGAACTTAAGAGAAACAAATCCACAGCAATCTGTTGGCCTGAACAGTCCAATGCCAACTTCTTATAAAAATCCGTAGCTGGACCAAGATGTTGGACCACCTTTGGTGAAAAAGTTACACGAGAAAGAATTAAAACAGTGATTGTGCTTCCATAAGAATTTAAGGTACAACAGATTTACCATTCAATAGCAAAGCATCATAAGCAAGTTTCATTTAAGCAAAATTTTATAGGCATTTCAAAATACCTGCAGAAATTATTTCACATTGTACATTCTTTTAGATCATCTTTACAAGCAGGTATAATACTCCCTTGGAAAAGATTTACACCCTCATGCAAATAAACATTCATGTTAACTCTAACATTTACTAGATGCTTCATTTAAAACGCCAAAAATAATAAGAAATCGTGCTTTAGGTGTACAGTTCCATACATACATGATAAATATATATTCAAAGCCTCGTTTGATAATGAATTGAGTCTAAAGATACCTGCAGTTTCTTCTCGCTGTCAAGAAAAAAAGGTTTTGCTGTCGAGAAACACACGCATGTATGAATTAGTGATCATACATGCACAGACACTGAACATTTAGAAGTTAGCGGATTGCTATAAACAAAAAACAAGAGTTGGTCTGTAGATGATGCAAGTCCCTAGGCTCAAACGTCCAGTCCCTAGGCTCCTGAGATGAATAATTAATGAAATTTTTATACCTTTGTGCTTGACCTTTGATTGGGATCTTCTCTGGAATGCAAAAGCCCTGCACCCAAGGATGGTAACTGTGTCTGAAACACAGATATCCGACCTCCAGTTGGAGACATCAGTTTAAATGCAGCCTGAAGAGCAGGGCCCAAAGCGCTGTGGGTTTCTCGTGTATTGGTGAACATATTTGGGAATGCATTCAGCAGATCTTTTATCAGCTGCAAAACAGATGGAAAGTTTCTTATGAGATTTACAGTCTTAAGTTTTTCTGCTATTTCTAAAAAGCTGTAGTGCCATGACCAAATCAGTACTAAATACCTCAACTGAATTTAAACAAATTGGGAAAAACAGTTAGAACTTTTAAAACTACATTGTGTTGAATGAAGTGTAATATTTTTATCATTAAAAAGTAACACTGGAATTACACATTACATAGTCTTGAATTAAGTGTTTTGTTTTGTTTTTTTTTTAAATCTATTTTGAATATTTAACTGCTTCAATGTTGTGATCTATTTTGAGTAGTCATACCTCTTTGCTTTCATGGAGATTTACAAGTAAACTATCTGGTGTAGGAAGGAAAATATCTGTAGGGAAAAGGGAAAAAACACTTTAGTAAATAAAAAATAACATTCAAATAGAACATAACAGCTCATTTCCCATAGATATAAGTGTCACTAAATAAGGTCTACTTTTCTGATAACTATTAGAGTAAAAAGCAGTCTCAGCAAAGCTTGCTTTGTTCAAATAAAAAATTAATACTTGAATTTCTCTTGTTAAAACACCAACTATTCTGCAAAAAGTATATGACTATTTTTGAAAAGTATATTCTCTCTCATTTTAATAAAATTACCCTAATACCAGAACATGTAAGACACAATCTTTCTATTGGATTTAAAAAAAAAAAAAGGGAGCTTCTCAAAAACGTAGTTACTTACCATCAATATCTGAAACAATCAGCATCTGAGGCTGAGATAAACCTTCTTGCAAGTTGTAAAAATGAACGGTGCTGTCAAATGTTATGAACCCTATTCTTGTTCTTGAGTCTCCAGGCAGCCTAAAACATTAAAACAGAACAAACGAAACCATTAAGCCCTGAATTTCTCTAAACCAAAATCCAGTGTCTCTACAAGGCAATATTTAGTTATCCTGTGGACCATATTTTTATATATAGCATTAAAAACAAAGACAGAAAAACTAAATGGGATTTCTAGAATTCGTAGACTGCAAATATGACTTGTGAAGTGCTGAAAACCTTGACTTTCAACCAAAGTAAGAGGCAAAAGTTGGTTCTTGCCATCTGGATATAAGTTAATTGGATATACTGATTTTTGCGTAGGCTTTGCATGAGATTTCATGAATTCTCCTAAAAAGTAAATTAGTAAGCTTCTGAAAATCTGTTAACAAAATACCAGTAATACTCTGAACAAAAAATGATGTATAATAAATGTAAGAGAAGAATTATATGCACATGCTGGTGTCGATATCAGAAAGGAAAATCTCCTAACACAACTTTTTAGAAAATAATTTTCATAGTTTCATCCTCTTTTTATCCTCTACAGGATGAAAAATCAGTTTCCAAAAGACACGACCATAGTGAAGTTTATCAATCCTCAACATAAAAGCACCAACAAAAATCCCACACATATTGTTCCAGTGAAAAAAGGAGGAATATACAGAAAGTGGCACTGGTTGATCTAGGTAACTGTGAACTAAAAACTGACAACACAGTTCAACAAGGTAGTCCACACTAGTGGTCACAGCATTCCAGCATGCAGCACCTAAACTGCTTCAGCACACAAAACCTGATGAATTTAATTGCTGTAATTTAATTATTTTTGTTGTTCTTAAACGTAAAAGAGCACCTCAGATGTCTGTAGAATCAACACATTGTTACAAGTTACAGCTAAATATTCTTTGCAGATCCATCTTTAATCACATAAAAGGAAGATGCCTCTCAGCTGGGTTGTTTTATTTATTTTATTATTATTATTGTTCTTGGCTTTAAGATATGTAAGTTTCATTTCAGGATCTCATGCAACAGAACATCTGTCCTTTAGAGACAGCTCATTTAAATGTTATATGCAAGTTTTCTTCAAAACTGTAGGTTAGTATTGTTCATAATCACCTGTTGTGTAATTTGAAAAGGTTATTTATAATCTTACTTGTCTAGGTTTTCCAGCAATGAATTGCAGAGTATTGTCAAATATCCAGCCTCCACTGCATTATGAGAGACATCTAAAACAAATAAATATACCGCAGGCTGAGGAGGACGAAGCTACAAAGTAAAAACAAACAAACAAAAAATAAAGTAAAATAATTCAAAAATCATATTAAAAGAAATAGTAAAAGTGTTTAGTCATTAGAAAGGGAAGTGGGCAAAGGGAATACTTAGAATAATACAAACTACACATCATGCAATAAAATGAAATTAAACAACTAACAGTCATGTGAATAGATCTGAACACAATTCCCAGTGGTTAATAAACCCCATTTGCAATAAGCACAAGTTACGCTTCTGAGTGGAAATCGGATATTTCAGTCTCTCCTTCCAACAGTGAACTCAAACAGGTTTTTTGTTGTTGTTGTTTTTCATGTCAGATACAGAATATGCTCTTCAAAACTATTCTTTCCGAATGTGGACAACGCTATCCATTAATCTGAGTTGCAATATTCTACCTACAACCTTTTTACAACCATGTAAGAAGCTGTATTTATTCACTTCCAAACATTTTGGCTACCCTGTTCCAATTCTAATTTAAGAGAACAATTTATTTTTGCTGTGGTTATATTGTCATTGTGAACAGGACCTCTTTCCAAGCCTTGTTTATCCTTCTAACTAGGATACTACCACAGCAATTAAAGGTTGATTCCTAGTTAGGATCATGTTTGTGAGATTACTAACTAAAAAATTGAACCCAACTTAATTCTTTTATTATTTCACTACCTGTCTTTCAAAACTTCTTAATAATGTAGGAAAAACTAGCTTGCATCAGACTCAAAACAGACTATACAACGTTAAACTGCACAGGGCAGCTACATACATTGTAATTGCCTTTAACTGACAAATCTCTCAATATATGCATTTGCCAAAAATCAAATACGAACTTTTGTTTGGTCTTACAGAAACTTCATGGGAAAATTAATATGTACCACTGAAATAATATGCCATGTTAATTTCAAATGTATTTATATTAATGTGCAATTTTGTGGAAAATCCCCATTAGAATTTTATTTTATTTTATTTTTTTACCATATAGTCAGAGGAAGCAATGAATTCCACTGTAGAATTTTGGACCTCTGGACGTTTGTGTGGCTCTCCGTAAGATCGTGTCAGAGGATTATACATAAATTCTTCAGGAACTACAAAAAAAAGTTTCCAAAATTTATGTTTGCCACCAAACAAAAACCATTATGGAATCTAAAGTAATGCAGACACTGCAATTAATTAAAGAAAAATAATTAAGATTAAGGATACATAACATTTCAAGTATCCCACATAACATCAAAGGTAAATAGCTAGAAAAGAAAAAAGCTTTGTTTTCAGTAGTAGTATATCTCCAAATTTAAAACAGAAATGCAAAGAGTATTTCACAACCAGCTTCAATCTGGATTGCTTATGATAATATCTGGCTTAGATTGCAGACATTAGCTCCCATCATCCTACCATTTGCATATTGCAATAGCAGATGATGGAGTAAGTTCATTTTGTTACAGAAGTAATCAGTGTAATTTGATTACATCCTCTCTGTCTCCCACAGAATTGCAAAAAGACCTTTTCCTTCAGGAAATGCATGCTATGTCTGACTTAAAACCTAGAGATTTAAAAAAACATTTTAAGAGCTATACTAGCATCCACTTGGAGTACCCCATGGATGGTTATGATGCAAATACTTGAAAGAGATATTAATGCAAGCATCCTCTGTTACAAAACTCACCATCATTAACTCTGTAGCACAGATTGCATTTCCACCTCCTTTGATCAATGAAAGAAACAAAAGGGTTGATATATGTCCTGCAGGATCTGCATCTCACTATCGTGCTTGATGTTATTACTGGTAATTGCTAAAAAGAAACAAAGGAAAACTGTAACAAAAGGAATGTAATACATTTTACAGAGAACATCACTGCACTGCACAGTGCGTAAAAGCTTCAAAAGCCTAGATCCTCAATCATCTTTCATTCTATCTTTTTTTGACCATTTTCCTGTAGCAATAACAATGCCTATTAAAAATTCCCTTTAAAATTATAAGTAATACTTAAAATTATCTTAATCCAACCTCATTAACCCTCAATGCAATAAAATCTTTAATGAAATCAAATTACACAGTTATGATAACATGGCTACTATGGTAAGAGAAATTATCAAAGACAGGATGACTGTTTGACTAACATTGCTAGACAGCAAACCTTACATGTCAAAGAACACACGGGATATGGAAAAAAAAGGTTGCACTAGATAGATATTCACCTTTTAAATAATTATAAACAAACTAGATGGAAAAGAGTGGATTAAGAGTTCTGAACAAGGCTTCAGTCATATATTGTGCCCAGATTCTATTGACAGCAATTATCATGCCAGTAACAGTCCCATTAGCACCTCTTTTCAAGAGAGCAAAGTAAACACCTTTTTAAGAGATATATGACAGTTCTGAGTCCAACAATTAAAACTTTAATTCAGAGCTTCAGAGAACTACTAGCAAGCAAATCTTGGTTAGTCATTCCAAGAAAAAAAAAAAAAAAGTAAGGGCAGGCATGTCCAAAGCCTTTACAAAGTTCAGTGAGGTAGCAACTGAAAGCTTGCTTTTGCCTTGTTTTTAATTTGCAAACTTTTTTTTTTTTTGGAATTGCTAAATTTAGCTATTATACTTCATTACATTTTTTTCTGTCTAAAACAAAATGGGACATATACATATATATATATATATATTTGATGCACATATATATTTTTTAAAAAGTAAGCTACTTTACCGTTAAGTCTCTGAAGGGATGTAGCAACAAACCCAATGGAAGCTTAGCTTTGTTTAATAAAGCCTGTGTCTGTGGAATATTTGTCAGCGTACATCGAAATGAACTGGAAAGAAATAAAAACACTTAGTTGAAAACTTTCAAAAGATGCTGAAAACGTCATATTAACACCTGATTTTAAAGAACTTTGACATTTAAGAAACCACATATTTAATTAAACTGATTTAAAGATACACAAAAGGTATGGAAAATGATTAAAAAATCCTCCTGAATCAAAAAAAATTTCCCCAATTTCAGCAATGCAAATACAGAAAAACAAGCTTAAAACAAAGGAAAAAACTGCTTTAGGTACAATGCTCAATTTAAAATGACAGCTTTTATTCATCCTGAAGATTTTTTTTTAATGAAGTAAAGAACTAAAGGAGAAATACAAAATTTACTAGTTCTTAGAAAGTAAAATTTATGTAAGAAAATGGTAGAAAAGAAGCTCAAATACTGAAAGAGTCATAGCCTTTTATTTTTATTCATGTATGTAAAGAGCAGGATTGACTTCAAGCTAAAAAAAAAAAAAAAAAAGGCACTAAAGAAACCCAAGGCATCAATAGCACGGTCTGAAGTGTTCCATGCCTAAGATTGATTTTGAGGCACCAAGCTGTGCCTTGTTTACTGGTGGGACCATGCACTGTCAATATGGCAGTCACCTGAGTTAATCCAGGGCAACGGATATTTATTTTTTAGTTAGAATTAAGATCTTTGTGGGAGAGCAATTTTCACTGTACCTAGCTGCACTGGACTTGGGAAAGCAGATTGATGATAATTAGAGGTGAAAGTATTCATCGTAATTACAGTATGATGGTGATAGAACGTACTCACAGTTTATTTAGTATATTAAGGCATGATCATCATAGTTTTCTGGAACAAAATCCTATGCAATATTATAAAAATATTCCATGAAATGTACTGCATAACATGAAAGTGTTTATTAGCAGATTTTTTTTAGATGGATAAAACAAGATGAAGATTTAGCAGGTTTCTTAATTTTTTAGTAAGTGAACTATACTCGCACTGCATATAAAGTATTCTGACATATGGATAACTTCAAGTTTTGCATAAGGATGCAGAGGATTACTTATTTTCAAATGAATAGGATTATATTAACTTTAACATTTCAAATTAGGAGCATGTTTACACATTTTTTGATGGTTTAAATAATTAATAGTGACTGAACGTAGTTCTAGACGTACTATACTTACTCTGGACTGCAGTTTAATTTCCTAAGATCAGAATTCAAGTTAGGCACAGGAGCTGGAACTGAAGATACAGGCAAAATATTCCTGTCTTGTGTAAGGTTTACTGGTCTCAAGCCTTCTGGCTGCTGAGAATGCTGTAGACTTAACCCTCCTAAGGAAGAGGACAGCTGGTTCACACCTGGATATTGCTGAAAAAAAGCAAGAGCATTGCAAATCATAAATATACAATCATGTTTATAGAACTTATGACATAGACAGTGAGATCGAGAGCACCCTCAGCAAGTTTGCAGATGACACCAAGCTGAGTGGTGCAGTTGACAGAACAGAAGGAAAGGAAGCCACCCAAAGGACCTGGAGAAGCTTGAGAAGTGGGCCCATATGAACTGCATGAGGTTCAACAAATCCAAACACCAGGTGTTGCATCTGGGTTAGGGCAATTCCAGACACAAGCACAAACTGGGAGAAGAATTCATTGAGAGCAGCTCTGCAGAGAAGGACTGGGGGTTCTGGTGGATGAAGAGCTTGACATGAGCTGGCAGTGCTCATGCAAGGCTACCTTCCAAGTCAGATCAGGTTGCTCATAGCCTTGACAAGGCAAATTTTTAAGTCCCCAGGGACAGAAGATTTCACAGCAAAAAAAGCACACTCTGAGGAATTTGCACTTTTTAAGTCCAACTGGAATTTCACCTGTTGCACCTAGCAATTTTTTGTTCTTTAACAGCGCACTCTGGAAAACAACTTAGCTGCATCTTCACTATCATCCACCTGCTACGTGGTTGGAATCTGCAATTAAGATGCCTCCTTCTCATTATGTCTCCTCAATAAAAGAGAGGTCTTGGACTTCATCATAAGCCTTGCTGGTTCTATGAAAGAACATTACAAAGCTGTTGCAAGCTTAGGAGATCAAAACTAGGTTAAGCTTTGAGTTGTCAGTTTAAAACAGTTTCAGATTCGTTATACACAGTATTTGAATTCAAAGAATGCTATCATAAATAAAGATGATTAACACAGCTTTAAAGAGATCGCTAAGCTGTAAAGTGTTCCAAATTAACACCTGCCAGTACTCAAGTTAGTGCCATTTATCCCTGGAATCAGAAAAATAAAAAGGACAGAAATAGGTAGACAAAGCTATGTTGAACAGAATAATTTCTTTCAACTGGAAAAAAAAAATACTTGGTCAGATTTTACATTACCTTTATAGCAATGAAAGCCCTCTATTCTGACTGTTACATACTTCCTTATTGTATTACACTCAGATCAATAAGGAATTCTGATCATGTACAGCAGTAGTTTTGATGGATTTGCTTGCTGGGCCTTATTTCTGAATGAGCGGGATATAAAAAATGGAAGGTTTTGTTTTCTACACCAGGGGTACTGCTATGAGCAAACGTGTGCTAGGTGATAAGGAACTTTATAAGACACTTCTTCAGAGTTTCCTATCAATAAAGGACAGGTCTTTAAAACAATAAACCTTAAAACTGTGGCTGCTATCAATAACTGGTGAAGCAAACTGGCTAAGCCTGATTATTTGGAGATACACTTAAAATCTTACTTCAGAAGCCTTCTAATAAGAAGTTAACACTAGTGCTATGACATGAGCGTTACAGTCAACATTTATTGGTCCAGAAGCTGTAAAAATAACACTTGAAAAGACTTTTCACTACTTCATCAAGTAACTTTTAAAACAAAAATATGAACCTGTGGATAATGCTGAAACCCAGGATGGTGGCCTGGATTACTGGGCTGCTGCACAGGAGTAGGTGACGCTGTATTTTGGTAGCCAGGCTGCAGTGCTGGATATCCATAACCAAAGGGCTTGGAAGTTTTTGATGTCTGGGGGGTTGCTGGAGCAGGAACTGGGCTGCTGGTCACAGAACGTGTCTCTGGAAGGACAAAAAAAATCCCACGGATATATACTTTCTATTTCTTAGTTTCTATGTAAACTCCAGAATGCTTAACAAGCAACACTTTTTTCATTTATAATTTTTTGCATTATCCATCAAGATTTTCTTAATCTTTATTGACTATATAAAAAATTATAAGCCATTAGCAAGTAAGAGTACTGGAGCTGATGCTGATAAGGAGGGCATACTTGGGAAGATAACCACAGACCTATACATTTAAGATAAACTTCAAAACGTTGTTGTTCTACCAAAACAAAACAAACCCACAGCTTTCAAAAAAAGACAAGCATTGCAACTGAAAAGTAAATATATATATATAAAAAGTCCAACTCCACCCTTGTAACTACATTATATTCCAACATTTGCCCTTGACATAAATGGCAGAAGAGACTATTCATGCTCAGTCTCTCTAGCCACTTATGGATAGTTTTAAAACATAAGGTTGACATGAAAGAACTATTTTCTAAATGTAGAAATCGTTCTTTTCTTGAAGTAACTCAAGTATATCCCTGCAGCACAGTTTGGTCTCACTGTTGTTAAAGATTAAACCGCAGCAACATATAGTCCTCAAATCATAGAGAATTCAACAGCTGTAGAGAGACAGAACTACTCCTGCACCTGGGGTGCGATAACCCCAATCAGAGCTACAGGCTGGGAGAGGAATGGTTGGAGAGCTGCGTGGCAGAGAAGGACCTGGGAGTGATGGTGGATAGTCGGCTGAATATGAGCCAGCAGTGTGCTCAGGTGGCCAAGAAGGCCAACGGCATCCTGGCTTGTATCAGGAACAGCGTGACCAGCAGGGCTGGGGAGGTGATCGTCCCCCTGTACTCAGCTCTGGTGAGGCCGCACCTCGAGTACTGTGTTCAGTTTTGGGCCCCTCGCTACAAGAAGGACATCGAGGTGCTTGAGCGGGTGCAGAGAAGGGCGACGAAGCTGGTGAGGGGCCTGGAGAACAAGTCCTACGAGGAGCGGCTGAGGGAGCTGGGCTTGTTCAGCCTGGAGAAGAGGAGGCTCAGGGGTGACCTTATCGCTCTCTATAGGTACCTCAAGGGAGGCTGTAGAGAGGTGGGGGTTGGCCTGTTCTCCCACGTGCCTGGTGACAGGACGAGGGGGAATGGGCTTAAGTTGAGCCAGGGGAGTTTTAGGTTAGATGTTAGGAAGAACTTCTTCACTGAAAGGGTTGTGAGGCATTGGAACAGGCTGCCCAGGGAAGTGGTGGAGTCACCATCCCTGGAAGTCTTCAAAAGACGTTTAGATGTAGAGCTCAAGGATATGGTTTAGTGGGGACTGTTAGCGTTAGGTCAGAGGTTGGACTCTGTGATCTTGGAGGTCTC
Source organism: Netta rufina (assembly GCF_964035555.1). Lineage (NCBI taxonomy): Eukaryota > Metazoa > Chordata > Aves > Anseriformes > Anatidae > Netta > Netta rufina. The sequence goes on from NC_140127.1 coordinate 4,829,468, forward strand.
TCCCAACCTGGACGATTCTGTGATACTCAAGAATTGAATGCCTTCAAATACGAGGTAAGTTTCAGAAGGATTCAGGCTTGGTAAAACCTGCAGGGGAGTGGCAGGTGGATCACTCATGAAAACCAACCTCTCAGAAACTAGGTTTGGCTTGAGCAGTTGGGGTGGGGATCTCTTAAAGCTGATCCCGTTACTCTTCAAGAAAAACAAAAGGAACAAGCTGTTTTTAGAATATGCCTTCAGCAGGACCAAGAAGCTTACTTAGTAGCTAAGAAATTAAAATTCATAATCCTGCAGCCATGCCTTTTCTGCCCTTAACTGCAAGAGCTAGACCCTATATGGACAGTGGCATCAAGATTTTGACAGACTTCACTTTAACGAGGAACCCATCACCTACGCAAACTACTGTGACATTTTCCCAGGTCAGAGCAGTGCCAGAGGCAGACACGCCCAAAATTAATCCGATCATTTAGAATATTAACTAACATACCTACAAGGAACAAAATCTTTGCCACCTATTCCCAATAGGAGATTTCAAGACTGTTAGTCTGGTAGTAAGATCATGTAGTATAAACCTGACACTCCTGATATTTCTAGAGATAAAAATAAGTGACATAGCATCCATATTTTTCACATTTTCTTTATATGTAAAAAAAAAAAAAAAAAAAAAAGAAAAAAATAACCTGATCCAAGCATCTCTGCAAACTGTTATCTTTGGTCTCTCAAAACGTCAGTGGCGTGTGTCAACTATTATCAGCTACTAACGCCAACACAATCAGGCAAACAGCATAACCTAGAGAAAGATACCTGCTTTCACACAGAGCATACTTTCGGCACCAGCCTCAATATTACAACAGAAAGTATGACTTAGGATACAGGGAGGTTTTATTAAATTACTTGTCCAACTTTAGCGTTAAAGCTGTGAGATTTTAAAAAGCAAGCTGGGTTCTCTCTGATGATTTGCACCCTTCCACACATAGGTGAAGGGCAACTCCTCTAAACTTTGTTAATTAATAATAATTGACATCAAAATCAGAAAAAAAATCATAGCAAACATTTAAGTCAATTTAAACAAGCCATTTGAAATCAACATGCAACAACAAACGGCTCACCTGGATAGCCACCTCCTTCCAGGGCATCATAATTGTTCAGAACAGGAGAGGCACTGCTAGTAGTAGAAGAACTATCAATTGCTAGGGAGGGAAAAAAATAAAGTTAGGTGACTCAGAAACAGCACATTTTTGAAAAATTTTTAAAGAAAGACCAAGATATTTTCAAAAAAATTATATAAGAAACTGAAGAAAGATTTTGGGGGAGAAAGAAAAAGGGAAGACCACTTCAGCCCTATGACCTGAAAGCAATTATCACTGCAAAAAGGAGAGGGTAAAAAAAAAAAAAAAAAAAAAAAAGAGATAAACAATTGGCATGGTATTAAGCAAACACACATACACCAAACATCAAAAGAAAGAAAAATGGGAGGACAAAAGCCATGAAAAAAAGTTGTTCCTTGAAACAAACAAAAAAAATCTAATAAATTATCACGTGTTTCTAGACTATGTGAAATGAATTAGCATATGACATTGTTAAACTAGTCTCTGTCATGATTTCCTTCACGACACAAGATTCCTGTTGTCTTCAGAACAATCACATACCATTCCCACTCCAGGCAAAACGGATGCATTTAATTCTTTCTTCCTTTCTCTACTGTTGTTATTCAGAGCTTCTTTTGGTTTTGATGTAAAGCAAATTTATACTGAAATGGAATGAGCAAGTCTGGTACAGCCAAAACTAACTACATAAGAAGTACCTGGGCTAAAGTAATGAAAATAACTAGTCAAAATTATAAAGGAGATGGACGAGCACATGCTGACTGGTTCTGGAGGGACTGCTGATTCTAAACTAATTCATAGTTTACCCTATGCACATATTCTGAATATCTGACAGTAAAACATTACATGAAAATGTATTTTAAAATATTTCTACTGGTGCCATTTTATGTACATTTCCAAAGAAAAAGGGCCAAGGAGATGAAACGTACGTGCTCCTTAACAAAAACAGGCCATGAAATTTAACAGAAATGAAATAATACGTCAGAATTTAGAAAAAAAAAAATAAAATAACTTTTGTGGCAAGACGAGCAGAACAGATGCAGAGGAGAGATGCTGACACTGCTCTACTCAGAAGGATCAACCGTGACCACACATCCCTTTGTGAAGCCAAAACTATTTCAAGGGAAACACTTCAGTGGCCAAACACTTGAGATTCAATCCCCCCTCAACTGATGTTTCCAAGTAAAGATGCTCCTGCAGCTGTGTGAATATAACATCACTGAAATCTAGGAAACATTATTAATATCAAGGCAACGTTATGACTGTACAGAATATTTTTGAGCATGTTGTCTTTAAAGCGTTCAGGTAAGAAATAGAAAAACAGGTCCAAAAATTAACGATAGATTTTACGTTAAAAAAACAGAAACACATGTATATAAAATAACACTGTGAAACTTATACATCAGTTTCCAGTCCTGTATCCCCCACACCCTCAAATTTCCCTTTGGTTTTGAGCTTTATAAATTAATGTAAGTGCAATATTTATTTAGTTATTATTATTATTATTTATTCTATGAAGTGAAAGAAACAGGATTCATTATTGTGAGCTCTATCATGAATAAGAACATGGCTTTTCTAGGTTTGGAAAGTCCTTCTACTGAAAAGCCAAAATACACTTTTACTAGGTCAACAAGATCAAGATTTAAGAGTTTCCATCTAATTGTTTTCATCTGACCAGAAGAATTTTTCTGCATTTCCAAAAAATACCAGAAGGACATATGCACAGCTTGGAATAGCTGAGACTAGTTCAAGCTTTCTGATTTAACTATTCTGTCACTGGATACAGTTTTCTCCAAAATAAATTGTATTCATAAAACCTTACCCATCTCTAACACAACTCCACGTAAAATTAGTTTATTCTTTTCCCTAGCAAGATATTAATGACACAATGACTTAGTAAAAAGGAAATACTATATACTTCAAGTCCTGCTGGAACAGGTAAGAGTTCCAGCACAATCTGGCAAATATGCAGAAGTAGAAAATATTTCAAATACACGCTATAATTAATCAGCTTAGTCGTATTTCTACTAAAAAAATGAACAAACAAAAAAGCCTAATTTTTACCGTACAGATAAGTTGTATTCAAAGCAAAATTTCAGATACTTCAAAATATAAAAAGGTCTGCTTAGCGAAATAACATGAACTCTTACTGAGCATCCTATATACTTACTGAAGACCTTACACATAAGGCCTTTTCTTCTCAAAGTCATTCAGTTTTTTTAAGGCACTGATGCCTACAAGAATTATGTTATGCCCCATTCCTTTTTCTCCTGGTGAATATCTGGTTGTCTACAAAAACAATGAGTTCTGCAGTTTCCTGCACACTAGGTTCAGACTCTAAGCTGGCCACGCATATCTGAAATCTCACCGATTCTTCTTCGACAAAAAACACAGGAACTTCCACAAAATGAAACAGTTGTCCTATGCTTAAATTAAACTACGACAGCTGTCAATTTGCTTTAGTACTGTAAGCACCAAGCAAGAGAGCGCATTAGGAAAAAGGGGAAAGAAAAGGTTTAAAAAGGAAAAAAAATAGAAAACTGACTAGACAGAAACAATGCTTATAAAATACTTTTAGGATTATGTAATTATTTACATCAATATGACTTACACTTTTACACAGTTTGTGCAACTGTTTTGCAATGTAGTCAGAGATGTAACTACTAAAAAAAAAAAAAAAAGCTTTGAGGCTTTGAGGAGCTGTGTAAACAGACAACCAGATGTACAACACCTGTTCTTCATAAAACCACTCGCATATCCTGAGCTAGAAATCTGTTAGGATTTACATTCACCCCTGGTGATTGGGCATAAACCAGGAAGTTTATGGGCTGCTTGGGTGCCCTTTCATTCTTTTGCATAAGAAATTCAACTACAACAGTAGCTCAAAGGCTAGGACTTCAGCAGAAGTACAGAACTTGAGAAATAGAGGTGGCAGAAAGCATGAAAACTGTCTCTGGTAAGTTTAGGGAAAAATGTAAGGAGAAAAAGGTTGCAGCTGACAAAAATTGGACATCTCCTTTCACAGAAGCCTTGGGATAAGATTAGATAAAGATACTTGTCTGCAGAAAACTCACTAGGGAGCCCTGCAAGAAAAAAAAGAAAGAGACCAAAAAACCACAACTCTCCCAGTTCTTTTAACCTATTCTGAAGAACTGGTCCAAACAGCAGCTGCATCAAAACTGCCAAAGCAAACTTTGCTTTGCATTAGTCAGAAGTAAAAACCAAAAACCCCAATACGACTCAAGAAACTAAGGTAGCAAGAGGCACTAAGATGGTTTTTAAAACCAGGAAATTTTGACAAATACAGACAGAATCCTTGCAGCCAAGAACATGACATTTCAATCAAGCAGGACAAACTGCTTCTTAAAAACATGAAATGCACTTATTAATTTCCCCGCAAAGCAAGCAGGATAAAACTTAATCTTCCTGAATTGCAGAGATGTGCCATAGGAGGAGGAAGAAAAGCAGCACTAATGAATTCACTGCCTTAAAATAAACACACTTATCACCTTCCAGTATTTACTACCTTAATTATAAGGCTTCTCCATATATAGAATGGGAAGCCAGGTAAACACTGTTTAATGTAATGATAAAAATGGTATGTAGTTGATTAATTTGTGAAACAAACAATTATCAGTCTGTACCTCTATGGCTTGGTACATTTGCTTAAGAGTTTAAAGCCTACTGCAAATGGAAATGGTAGAACTCAGGGAGTCTTTTAGGTTGTGAATATTATGTGATGAGACACATAAAATGTCTGATATTAATATGACAGAAAAAAACACACCAAAACATTTGATGGCCACTGCTGAATCCCTTTTTGTTTACTCTACTACTAACATTTGGAGAATTTCTAGTTAATTCGATATGTGATGAGTCAGAGCAACTTTCTACCTTTACGGAGGAAAAGTAACTTCAGAGGATGGAAATATGGAACAAAACTTGAGTAGGAAGAGAACAAGATACTGGTGTAAAGCTAAAGCCAACCTGCTTCCTCATCCTCCTCATCCTCTTCCTCATCATCTGAACTTGATGACAAGGGAGCTGGTGCAGAGCTAGCTTGATTATTAACATATCCACCATACTGCATGCCTGTGAAGTGGAAAGCACAAACATCAGAGTCAGACAGACAGGAAAGATGAAAAACAAAAGTCACAAATCATTGCATTAAAAGTGAGAGAAACCAGCCATTCCAGAGAAAATCCCAACATGCAGATAGTTAAATCTACAACCCTTGACCATCTACAGCACCAGACCCATAGTTCATACGTGAACTATGTATGGCAGAAGCAGTTTTTAGTGGGCTAGTTAAGTATTAGTAGCATACAGAAGTTAGCAGAAAGTTTGTGTGTGTGTGTAAATTATTAAAAACATATGTAGAAAATCTATGTGTACGCATCAGTTTGGTCACTGGAATACTTTCATAAAGTGATATGCATGGATAAATGTGTCCTTTCCCAGGTAACTTTAAACTGCATTATTAAAACATTGATATTCAACTTCAGCTTAGCATGCCTGCCCTTCTAAGGCAGCAGGCATTCACTTTGGAATTCCGAACACAGCCAGAGATCAATGAAACAAACTGCTGCTGCAGCGTGTTACGGGTACAAACGTACGCTCCAGCAACACATCCAGTGAAATTTTCATCAGGTGAACCTGAAAACTTAGTGTTATTTTAAAATGGTGCCTAAATTCACGCTCACAGACACATTTCAGCACCTAAATACACTGCCCACTGGCGACAACTCACAGGCACCTCCAAACCATGTATATATTTTAACACATACGTGAACAACACACAAAAGCAGCACATACACATACCATTTTTAAACAGAGTAAAGCACACAGCAATGGCTTATAATTAACGTGTGACATTACTAGTGCAGCCCTAACACTTCCAGGAAATCTCAAGCTTCTCTTGGTGTGGGGCAGTGTTAGAAAAGATTTTAATACATGTTTGCAGTCAGGCAGAGACATCCTCGGAAGAAATGTCACTTTCTCTCCCAGCAATCCAGTGGGCCATGATTGCAAGAAAATATCTTAAGGCTTCAAAATACAGGAGTTTGGATTTTTTCCCCTGCAGAAACACCATGTCAGCATCACTCTGACGTATTTTTTTCTAATTTTATTTTAACACTATAATGCACTACAGAAGTGTTGGAGCTACTTCAAACAATCTGAAAACACCGTGGCATTTCACCTTCCCCTGACCCAGAACATATCTGCTATACCAATCTTTGTTTTGTGTAATGCACAGACTACAAATGCTGTTATTTTCCTGTCTTCTTAAAAAATGGTTATGAATAAACCCAAGAGGACAGCTTTACTTTCGCTTATGAAAAACAGCAGTCAAGGCGAAGAGCATCTGTTCAGAGATAAAGAGAAAATCGAACAAAACCCTATTGCAACATTCTTGGGAAGCTGTAACTTTGATACAGAGTTTAGAGGAAGGAGAGGCTGGTAGTATTTCACTTCATCTGGCACACATCGCTCCTGTGACTCCGGTCAAGTTTCTCCATAATACAAGGCACAATGATGAAGGCAACCAAGGCACAATACTTCAGTTTCTCTGTGCTGTTAACACACAGAACTAACTCGACTGCTTCATATTCTCATCTTTTATAAAAGGCACTGGATGCATTCAATACAGAGGATTGGAAAAAACAAACAAACAAACAACAACCCCAAATCAGACCCCAGCTGAAGAGAACACATTTTTTTCTCAGGCCTAGGAGAATTCTGTGTTATGGTGAAGGAGAAAAATCAACTTAAAACCTTTAACGTGCAAGTAATGGGAAAAAGATTCAGAGCAGAACAGGATAACAAGAGATGCAGTGTAAGATAAATGTAGAGCCCAAGCGAAAGAAGCTCAGCCCAGCGTGAGTGCAAAGACAGAGCTCCGACACAGCACATCAACAGGGCAAGGAGAAGTAGATGTGCCTGGAAAGGGCACAGCACTGCAAACGTGCCAAGCACAGGCCAAAGGAAGGAAAGGAGTGAACCAGCCATTCTGCTACGCCCCTTTGGAGGAATGCTTTTTGGTAAAACAAACAAGCAAGCAAAGAAAACCCTACTGCTAACAGTCTGCCTTTTCCAGTTACTGGTCACAGATGAAGTAGACTTAAGTCAGAAATACAGACGAGCGATAAAAATATGCAAGTGCCAGGATTAAGGAATGACAAACTGTGCCATTATGAGGTCTGGAGGCAGGACTGGTTTGACTCTCAGCTGCCTACGGAGTTTGGGTGTATCTATTTTTGCTGCCAGCAGTGCTCCCAATTTCTGTGTTTAGGATACTGTAGCATCCTGCTAGCACAACTGTCCGGAATAACAAACAAATCTGGGAGCTGATCTGGCCAAAAAATGAACTAGTTTTAAAAGTCAGGCTGAGGTGGGGAAGCCTCCCATCCTGGTCCGCAGCCCAAAGACAGCCCCAGTGGATAGCACATGGGAGAAAGCAAGCGAAGGACACCCATGGGGGGCTGAACACAGCAATTTAAGTGCCACCACACTGATCCAATCACCCAGTTCTGCTCGGTATCTTTTACAGTCGCCAAAACTTGTTAAAATCTTCCACTCTTAGAAGTGTGAAAGCTTACTTTGAGATCATTATTTATTTTGAATGAGATTACTTCACACATCTGGCTTAAAATGCAACCACAAACAAACTGTAACAGCTGTCAACCCTGTTGGTAGTGCCCCTGTATTACAGCAACAGCACACTGATGCTTTATCCCACCTTATTTTACAGACACCTGTAAACGTCTGTGGGAGGAAGCAAAAGGCTAAACTGTGTTAAGGACTCATTTGTCTGAAATAAAACAAGGATTTAGGTATTTTAAGCAACGATCACTCACCACGAAAGACTCACGTGGGCTACGTTTCATAATAGAAGCCCCACCAAAAATGAAATAACTACATGCAACAATAAACTATATTCTAAAGCTCTTTAACCGCCTCTCTACTCGTTAACCCTCATATTTTCCATTGCACGTACCATGACATTAAAAACACCCTACTATTCTATTCCCAACAGTAATTTTTACGAAACGAACCCTCCTTTTCTCCACTCTTGAACTCTTTGCTTTACATTATTTCAATTTCCTCAACAGCTCCTCTCATCATCACAAATCCTACAGAAGTCTGTAAGGTCCTGATAGGAGACAGGCACTCCAAAGTTCATCTCTAGGATGTCATTTCCAAGTGGATAGGTTTATCTGCATTAACTCAATATGGATATTTATAGAAGGAATGTGAATGAAATAGGTTTAATACAGTTTAAGTGTTTTTTTTTCTCCTCTGTTAGAACTCAGCCAACTAAATAACTACAATACTTTAATACTGCATAAGAATGCTCACACCGGGGCTTAAAACAAACAAACCAACAATTCAAATTGTTTTTTCAGAATGCTTCCATGTAGACAACACCACTGCATAACATGACTTAAAAAAAGACAAAATTTTTTAAAAATTCAGTCTATTTCATCATTGACTGAGAAACACCTGGAATTCTGACAACCCAGAGAAATATTCAGATGCATTCAATTTTTTCAGGGTATTAATTTCAGCAAATGAATTTATCACACTTAATTGTTGATGAAGTTTTACAAGAACACAGCATGTATTTCAGAGTCCTAAAAAGAATCCAATTGCAAAAAGTTTAAAGTTTTCTAATGTTTTCTAAAAATATCACCTAAGTACAGAGACACGTGTGATGACAGATATGGATTTATTATTGCTCAATGTAAATGCAACCAGATGGATTCCAACTCTTGTTGACTTTGCTTTATGCTCCTGACACATATATTTATAGGGTTGGTTGTAAAGCATGCTCATTCATCTTCATACATACTGCACATTAAGGCAAGCACAATCTAACAGCTAAAATCCATTTTGTCATTTGAAGCATTTTTGCTGTTTCTTTGGAAGTTGAGCAAGAGTTTATTCGAGCAAACACATCTGCGGAACAACTAAATTCTACCCTGTACCAAAGCAAGCTATAAAACTGTGCAAGAAACAAACACAATTAGAAAAACTGAGTTGTTTTCCTTAAAGTGGTACAGTGTACATAGGTCTTGGTGGCAATGAATAATTATTTTTGTAAAATAAACAGAACCAATTCACAAGAAAAATTATTTCTTTACAGTCCCTAACTCACTGGAAAAAAAAAAAAAGAAATGGAGGAAAGGAAAAATTAGGACATTTACGACAGGGGGCTTTGAAAGTTAAGAATAAAAAGCATGCTGTGACTATCAAAAATGATTTTGAGAATTATTTTGAAGGCTAGCTATACCACCTTGCTCTGGACAAAAATGAGTGTGTAGGGCACAAGTAGACACTAAGTTATGTCTCCAAAAGGATTTTAAATCCTGAAGTTCCCAAGAGAAAACATATCAAAATGAAATCACTGCAATAAAATAGATTTGGAATACTAGACACAAACATTTAACAGTCTAAAGGGAAAGTCAAAACATCAGGGCCAAATTCACATGGCAAAAGAAGGCTCAAGACCCAACTGATTCTTTGTCAACAGGCTACCAAGGGGAGAATGGGAAGAAGTTCAGTAAGAACCCCCTGTTCTCCAACAAGAAACCCTGCAGCAGCTTTCCAAAGGAGCTTGCAGCTGGGGATTAAGAAGACAATTTCATTATTTCTAGTTTAAGTCTGCTTTTGCAACAATCTGATTACAGAAGATCCTTTTAGGACCTTCTTCTACTAAGTCAAAATAGAGAGAAACTTTTTAGAAAAACAAGAGCGCTGAGAGAAAGGCGTTGTAAGGAAGAGACGCAGGCAAGCCAAAGACAGTGTACAGCTAGGAAATCAAACAGAAGAGCTAAAAAGAAAAAGACAGAACAACAGACCTACAAAACGAGAGCTCTCAGGAGCCTGACGAAGACACAAGAGCAGTACTCTTGTCAGACAAACATAAAAGAGCAATAAAGCTTCCAGCATTCACATGTGCACGTGGAACAGGGCAGAAGTCTGTATTACACCCTCCCATTCCCTTTTAGTACCTTCCTGAAGAGCTGACTCAGGTGACTGTGTGACAGAGGGGGACGATCGTGGCTGTGGAGAAAGTCCTGAAGCAGATGTCCTTGCTGAGGAGATCACAGCAGGGGAAGCAGATGTTCCCACCCCAGGCTTGGTGAACTGAACGCTCTGGCTTGCGGAGTGCACAGGCTGTACAGGATCAACGCCACCTGAAAAGGGAAGAAAGCACAAACACCATTTGTATCTGCACAGGCAATCACACAACGCAAGCCACTGGACGTGATGTTGGTTTCACAGTGACTACAAGAACGCAGTACTTCGGAGAGATGCCGTCATACAAGTAAATAGGAAAGAGGAGGTTATCTTTTTTTTTTTTTAAAAACGTTAAAGGTTTGTAATTTAAAGAACTCCACTAAAATTAACAGATTGTTCAACAGTAAAAAAAAAGGAAGACACAATGCAGCATTAAAAGACCAAGCAGAAGCTGAAGTAATCCATTTTTGTCCCCAAAACACGATGCTTTCACAGGTTCCTCTTCCTAGGTAAGAGGAAGAGAGCACACGCACGATCTCTCCCCAGCAATACTCCTCCCAGCAGCAGGAAACCTGCGAGGCAGCTGCATAGCACAGCAGCAATCTGCCTCCCCTGCAGGCTAGGAGCTTTGCAATTTTGTTACTCAATTATGAGACCCATATTCCAAGCAATCTGCTTCAATCAGCCCTGAGTATGCCACAGAACTTCTGGTGTGTTTTAAACATCTGGACTAGATATAATCTGCTTAAAAAAAAAAAAAAAGTCAGATTAGTGCTTTGAGAGATTTAACACAGTCCAGTCAAAATTCCTATCAGATAAGGACAATATAACTTCAATTAAGTTAGTTTTAAAGAGGGTCTCTCCTTGTTTATACGTTGGAAAAAATCATCGTATGACGATTCTTTTTAAAAACTCCTCCTTTCTACAAACTACCGACGGACCAAGCTGTTAAAAACAAGAATAGAAAGAAAATAATTTGACCAACATGACTCAGCAAACACACAGGAATTAAGCAACGAGATTGAGATGTTTTTATTTGCCGAGTCCCAATTTAGGTTACCGAATTCACCAGAGGATTCGCGTGTAATTGCAACTTGGCTTCCTCTGTACACACAGCTGAGCAGCGCATGCAGACCCGGACTTCCTCCTAAATAATGGAGCTGGCATTCGAAAGGACTTCGTGGGGAAGTTGAGGCTTCCTTTAGAGGGGCAAAAAGAGCAGGTTTAAGATGATCCTCCTGCTTTTCTAACTTACCTTCAAAAGGTGCCTTTACCCAGCCTTACTGCCTTTACCCAGCTTCTGTAGCAGAGAGCTGCATACGGGGTTTGGGTATTTTCCACGCCAAGGCAATGGAGTGATAATTGCAGCTGTAGATACCTGTACTGCTGCAGAGACTGACAAACGCTGGTGTCACAGCCAAAACCTGTTTACACCTGGATTAGTCAAAGATGAAATACTTCCTTGCCAAGTAGGAGATCGCTATTCTCAAGCATAAGCTATCCAAAGCGTCCTATAAATGACACGGCTCCTTCAGAGTTACTGGAAGAAAATGTTTTTGAACTTTGACCAAAAAGATATTTATTTTTTTTTTCTTCTTACAGAAATCCAACCCACAAAATTACAAGCTAAGCTTTATTTTGCAACCCTAGAAAGCTCTGGGAAGCCATACGTGACTAAATACAAAGGATTAGAATGGAAACTTGAACAAATTTAATCTCTAGAAATGCACTGTTAGTAACTCATCTCACCAGACAATCTACGGTTATAGGAAACACTCTATCAGTTTTTTGTTTTTTCTCCGTCTAGCCGGTAACAAGATTGCACCCTGTTACACCAGTACTGATCGATCTAGGATGATGCAATTTAGGATTCTAGATCAAGACAGAACTGGGCTGACCACCAGGTTAAAGTGTCCCATTAGCTTGTCCAGGACGAGCCCCATTAGCCCATGCCACACCCCGACAATCGCTGTCACAAGAAGCACATAAAGCCAAGACCTTTGCCAGGCTGCAGTAAACACAACCACTTCGTGGCAGAATTTTCTACATTTCCCCTCATATTCCCTTCCTCCTTCAATGTGCACTGACTTTTCCTTCTGCCTTCCAACCATGAACAATCTCCTGGACTGAAAAATGCCAAATGACTGAAATGATGAAATGCTGAAAATACTGGCAGAGCTCTGTAAATCAGAGGTAAATCCTCATTTTTCCTATGCACTACCCCAAAAGCTTTGATTCCATTTCCAACTTGAAATCTAAACTAGTAAAGTAAATCATAGTAATATCTTTGTGTTTAAGAAGAGATGGCAGAACCATCCTGAGTTGCTATATGCATGATCTTGATTTATTTCCCCCTAGTATAGCATGTAATTTCTACCAAGATACTGACCAGTTCCCTGCAGCCTGGTTTTCAGCAGCATCCTATCTGCACACCTTGGCTGCAGCCCCTTCCCCTTTTTCCTACCACACCTCTGCTGCTGGATTTACAGGATTGTACCCTGAATCCCTACAGACGTGGGGCAGTGAGGACTCGAGACCCTGATCTGACATGAAGGGAAGTACAAGTACGTTCATGAGATCATGAAATGGAAGCGTCTCCAGCTCAAGCTGCCTGCCCACAGCACAGTTGACAAGATCCATAAAGCAAAGAAATCCACAGCAGGCACCCTCAGGAGTCCTCTCTCACCCCCTCTTCAGGAGTGGGGGGAGACTCAAGTAAAATTTGTGCATTCTTGCTGACAAAACACGTGGATCCACAGACTGGAAAGTACCAAGGAAGTCAGAACGTACCAATTTCAGCTGAAACAGCTGGAAAAAACAATAAGCAAAGCTACTGACCTAGAAAAACAAAAAGCCCAAGTAATACAGCGTGTGTTATTTACATAGGACATCACTGTTTCCATATAGATTTATACCAATACTGTTATGCTGAAATACAGAATTTAAAACTAGACGAGGGCATTTTTGGTAGAGGAAACTAGTTTATACCAGCAAGAAGAAAATCACAAATATTTGTTTCCTCCTTCATTTACACTCCCTAAAGCAAATAAAATTATTCTTACTGGCTGGTATTCATCAAAACAGGCCAGCTTCCAGACAAACATTCTTCTTACATTTCTTCTTTTCTTCCGCTGAAATTTCAGCAAGCTCCACTGAAAATACTTTAATGATCTCAGACAGTGGCTGACAAAGTTTTAGAAATGCAGCAAGATCTTCTCCTGTGCCCTCAGCACATGACACAGACAGCTCAGTGGTTTGATTTTAACAGGCATCAGCAAATTTGGGGCTTTCAAAGGCCCTGCACTCGCTCTTTAACTGGTTTATTTAAAAATCTGATTGGAAGTACAACACTTGCAACTTTTTAACTCAAGCATAAAAACACTGAAATTACCACATGTCATAAAGTTATGCCAACCTGAGTTTCTTGGGCAAGTCCTGTGTAAACACAGGGATTTTATTCAATATTTATTTTATCCAAAACACACCATTCTTCTCTGTAAAGCATGCCCCATTTTCCTCCCAGAGAGCTCTCAGCGTTCACTGACTGCACAAAACTAGTATTGAAAAAGTACAGTAAGTCGGTAGCATCCTGAGTCCTTCCAAAACGTACTTATTTATAATTTAAGGACTGTGAGGGGTCCTCTTTCATAGCACAGCAGCAGTGACAACAAACTGCCTTCTCAGTATTCTAGGAGTAGGAGAGGGTAATAAAAATTTCTTTACAGGAATGAAGAGTTTTAGAAAGCGTCCTTAGGAATTTCAACACATCAAACAGCATTCAAGCAACTTCGCACAGAACAGACTGCAATCGTTTTCCATCATTTCCCTCCTGGAGAATAAACAGCAGGAAGGATGAAACATTCCTTCTTACAAACCATCATAATTTCCTTGAATTCCTCATGTGTTACATTCATACTCTTTCCAAAGATGTACAAGAAATGGCAAGCCATTTTCAAGATTACTGGTTTTTTTGTTTGTTTGTTTGTTTGTTTTAAAGGTGCTAATGCTTCAAATTCCATACAAAGCACTCCACCTGAGAACAGTAAAACTGTACTGGGAAATTCAGAAAGTATATCAGTGCCCCAAGAAGTGACTCAACTACATCAGGACCAAACATTCATTTGGCATCTTATATTAGCCTGGTTTTGTAGCGATTGAATTATTAATGCATTTTAGCCAAAGATATTGAATTCTACACTTAAAAAGAAAAAAAAAAATCACATAAAAATGGTCAGACTTCGTCAAAGGCAGTCTGTTTAGCCTCAGACTTTGTAAGTGATGTCATTCTGGAAAATTACATCATGACAGACTGGTATTTTATGAATCCTAATTGTGCAGTTGGAATTAAATTTGTATCTTATCAATTGTATGTGGCAATTCAACCTGATCAGATGCCTACAGTGACATACAAAGCCGTCAAGTACTAGCGTAAGCATGGGACCACGTCAATCCAGGCTTTAAATTCCTATGAAACTGCACCAAGGCTGCTCTTTGAGCAGGATTTCCAGCCTGTCATACCAATGCTGCCAGGAAAACAGCCCCACTTTCCCTTCAGTCCACCTACTGGTTGCTACCTTGATTTGCTCTCTCCCAGTCAGCAAATCCAGAATCATTTGTGTGCTGAGCATGAACCAGGAAATCATTTCAGGCTGAAAAGAAAGAAGTTAAGCTCCAGATAAATCAGTTCCACAACCCAGTTTTAAATAAGTAAGGTAGGGGGTGTATGCTTATCGCAGAGCTTTACCAGCTCAAAAAGAGTCTGAGTTAAGTGTAACAAAACCAGTGGACTAGTGTTCATTTTCATAACTACGAAGCATGTACTTATTACACACTACTACCACAATCAGTTCTAACATCAGTTCTTGGAAATTTAAGCATGAAATTATTACTTCTTCTCGAGGCCATGTGTTTACTCAATCACTCCCTTAAGAAGTGCACTGAATGGCTCAGGAGTAAGGCATCCGTGACTGTTCAGAGTCTGGCCAGCTATGTTGCCTCACCTTCAATACAGCTGCTCCTTACTACAAAAGATATGAAACAGTAAGGTTTCAAACAAAAAGGAGGAGAAATAATAAGCACTTAAATGAAAGACTTCTAAATAAAGCATTTACAGTCTGAACAACCAATAGATGGTTTTCATATGACCACTGCAAATCTCACTATTCTGGAAGGATTCTGAACAAACAAGAAACCTTTTCCATACAACTCCTGCAATAGCCTAGAGGGATACCTGCGTTTCGCGAAGTCCAGCTATACATTCTGTACCCACAGTTCATTTTTCAGACATACTTTTAAACCTTTAGTCCATGAAATATTTTTTTTTAATGCTCAGCCTTTGAAATACCATTAATTTCAGAAGCTTTTTTAAAACTCTCCCTTCTACTTTTCTTAACAGCATTTTGTTTCATTTTTGAAATAGTAAGGAAAACCATATAATTGCAACACCATATAAAGACAGAGTTCAAATCTACTATTTCATCTTCTAAAACTGTGCTAAAGGATGCCACTCTGTATCACAGTTTGGGAAAAAAAAATAAAATAAAAAACAGGAACAAAAAACAACCAACACTGAAAATGAATTCAACCTTGACACGTACTGTATGAACTTGATTTAAGCTCTATTGGTTTCCCCAGTCAAAGCTTTACCACCATCAAAACCATGTTTTTCATAAGTCCTTGGTCTTAGAAAACCTCAGCTACAAGGACTCTGAAAACAATTCCAATGCTTAACTATAATCTGAAATAACCGGCATAAAAAAAAAGAAACATTCTATAATTCTCTAACATCTGTCTCATCAGAAAGAAAAACTGTTGGTCTTGCACAGCTTACAAGTAAGAACTGCACAATACCAGAACATTACCAGCACAGTAAGACAACCAGAATTTGCTTGGACGCACTATTCGGAGAATACAGATGAGGAGCAAAATGTTCCATTGTGCATGCCCTCCCACATCTCTAATCCCTGCCACCTTTCTTACCCTTCAAAGCTGTTGTCAGTTTTCCCACAAAGCAGCAGAAGCTGCTGCTACCTGCAAGGACTCAGTCTGGCACCTGGCACCCTCACAACCTCAATTCTCTACTGCTGCATCCACATCAAAATCATTGTGCTGTTGCTCACAAAAATCATTTAAAAACACTTAAATGGCTGTCTCATTCAAATGCTTATTAAAAAACAAACAAACAAACAAACAAAAAACACAACTAATTGCCCTCTAACTCATTTAGGCTTTCACTTTTCCTGAAATTCCTGAAGAGAAGAGCACACACATGTTCACTTTGGTGTATGTTACAGAACAAGTTCAACTCCTGAGTTAACAATAAAACTCTCTAGACAGAGATTGAAAAAAAAAAGTACATTTTCAATAGACATACCTAAGAATCAATACCTTCTTTCAAAACAGCACAAAAGACTTCCCTTCCAAGCCAAGTTAAAAATGCAAAAATACACAACAAGCAAAAACACACAACCAAAAAAACCAACCACAAACCAACCAGAAAAACCAAAACCCTAAAACCATCTGCCCAGTAGGGTCTTTTGCTGCATCATTTAATGGAACACGTCAGTGATACAATTAGCTGCTGCTGTCAAGACTGTGATAACCAAATGAGAAACGCCTCAAAAATCAATAAAGACAGAATTCAAACTTGTGATACAGAATTTTACATACTGAATAAGTACAAAGCAACAAAACCGTGATTTCTGATGTTTCCCAGGCACATCTGGAAGTTCCCTATCATTCAACAAATACTGTACCTGTATTTATTTGGTTGTTTACTTTAGCAACTGATCCAGTGAGATTCCTGCTGAGGTTGTCTTGAACGGGCTGAGCAGATGAAACGGTTGATAACGTTGAGTTATATCCCACAGGAACATGCTGTTGAAGCGAATGAGGTACTGATGTACTCGGGCTAGACAACATATTTGTCTCTTTGAACTGTCCGGCAGCAGGTAGGCTCTGAGAAGTAAACGCCTGCCCATACACGCTGCCAGTAGCTGCAGGAGGATAGGAAACGTTAGGGTACACGGCACTAGAAACCACGGGCATAGCGTAATGATCAGAATTAAGGGGAAATCCCTGAGATGCCACTGAGGAGCTGACAGAAGTGCTGTAGTGATTACCAAACGCTGAATATGACTGCGGAGCACTCGTATGCAAGTAGGGTGCAGGTGGTATTGCTCCTTGGACAGGTCCTTCAGCCGGCCCCGCTGCATGGGGGGGTTTGTTGTAGAACTGCTGCGATTTTCGGGTATTCAACACGTTGGGACCCACCGAAGGGGCCACGACATTTTGTGCTGGTGCTGAATAGTAGTAGCTGGAGGGGTAACTAGCTCTGTACTGATTATCCACGTGTGGAGAAACAGCTTTATTGGGCACTTGGGAATAGTGTCCTGAGGGCGCGCTGTAGTTTGGAGGATGCAAGCCATAGGCAGCAGGGAACTGCATCGGACTCTGCACAGGACCTGGAACGAAGAGAAAACATCTCAATATATTCAAGGTGCATCTGCTGGTAGCGCCAACGAACTCCGTACCTACTGCAACTAACAGACAACTGCTTTCTCCTTGATTTCCCTCCCTGTCTTTGAGGTCAAGGTCCATCAACAGAACAAAAAGAACAAACCAAGTATAATGCATGTAAAATACCGTGTTTGAAATAATTTGCATACACACAAAAGTACCAGAAAAACGGATGCTTTCCATGCCAGGATCCTATGCATCACAGCTCTATTTTGAATATTTTAAGGTTTTAGGAAAATATTTAAGCAAATACTGAGCAACGTCAAGCACCAAACTGGTATTTCATTGTCTGAAAATAACAATATACCCTACAGAAAGTGAAAATGAAAAGCTGCAGTCACATCAGTCCGTCAACATTATCTTTATCTTTACAACTCCCCAACATGGTGACCAAGATGAAGTGCTTTAGAGCATTTATTTTCCTTTATGTTATTTTATGCTTTTACAAAAAAACATCATTTTTATGAAACCACCAGGTACCTGACAAGGCACTTATGGTTACTGCCTGATACTTCCATCAGGTAGGGGGTTGTATCAGAGAAACTGACCTCAGCTGTCACTGCAACCACCTCTGCAACATTAGAGGTTAATTACATACTGGTCCTGCAAGGGTAGAACAAGTACTTGCTTGCTAGAGACCAAACATGAAGTATGTCCTTTTTTATTTTTATTTTTATTTTTTAATGCAAATTGATCAATGGTAAATCTTCAAGTCTCCCTCAATTTCTTTTCCTGCACCCTGTTTTTATTTTCCAGTGAACCGTACATGCGTTTCCCTGGATCATTTCCTTTTTTAAACTCACCACACCCTACTGCTTACATCCCGCTGTGTGCCCGTGTTATTTCCCAGCTCTCAGTGAACAGAAACCCGCAGCACGACACCGTGCCACTCGCATCAAACAGCAGCTGTGCCAATAACGAAGTGTCGATTTGCCCCCCTGCACTTACTGCGATCACAAAACACAAGCATTACTTCTGTACGTGCTTCTGTTGAAGAATCAAATTCTGGGAAGTCACTGTTCTCAAAGTAACATCCAGGTGGTCTGTGATTAACTTGCAAGGCAATTTTGATAATGATTTGTTAACAGAACGTTGTAAGCAAGGAACACACTGTCCAAAATTGTTCTCTGATAATATTAAAAGTGACTTTTTGTAAGTGACAGACCCAGAACACTGAGCAGAAGAGAAGGCTACCAAACAAACAAACAACAGTAACTTGGACCGCTGGGCCGAGAGACAGAAAGGCCTTTAGGGAATAAGCATAAGGAGCTTAAGAAAATACAGACATAAAGAAATAGAGACGTACTAACAATTTGGAGCCACACGTAGTTTTATGCTTCTGATTCACCGCTCTTCTGAAAAAGTGGGAGCTGCTTCCTAATGCTCCATAGCTTATTCTCCTTTAAGGGAGAATGATTTTCAAGTTGGTGACTCACCGACAACTAACTCCAGGCTGCACTTACGTGACCTTTAGCAGACTTTCAACCTGCTTTTTGGAAGTCTGAAAGAGCAAACTGAAGAATACACAAATAACTTACGTCTGTCACGGCTTGCTGCTGTAAGCAGCTACAACGTCAAAGGTGGCAAGGAAAGCTGTTTTAGCTGAGGAGGCTGTGCATTTGTGCTACTATGGCACAGTATGCTGAATAAACTAACTGAGCAAGTATAATTTAGAAACTGGTTTAGGAGCACCTCACTTTAAATAAAAGGCTGCACATCAAATCATCTCATAAAGCCTTGCAGTATCCAGCTCTGGTTTAAAAACACCAGAGCTTGTACTGGTAATATAATCTCTCCTTATGGAGAGATTACAGTACAAGATCCCAGTTACCATGCTACAGAATGTCCAAGTTGCCTTTACTCCTATTCCTAACATCCATTATGAGCTTAAAACGACACAAGAGAGTATGAATCCCATCAAGAACTCATTAAGAAAGACACAGCTGACATTTGAAAAGCAATCTTTCGGATTTCAAAATCCCGGTCCTTTCAAAGCAAGTTTTTACAACTACAGAGGAAAGATCATTCCCATTATCTGCACTGAGTTTTTTGTCCATTTCATCGTGAAGAACGCGAACAAAGTAATTTCTCAGTGCAATTAGTAGCTGAAGCTGCTAATGATGACTAGATAATTGGGCCGTTTTCAGCGCTGGAAATGTGGGTATGTTTTTGGTGTCATTTTGAGATCTGGTTAACTGCACAAGCTGTGCTGGTGTCTCACGCAGCGTACCTTCCTTGACAACTCTCTTCCAGAAAACTCTGTAAGAGGAGTTGAAAAACTTACCTGAACACAGAAAGCACACTGCTAAAATGCCATCTCCACAGGGGAAAGCAAGGAACCTCTCCTTCCACAGACAAATTAATACCTTATAATGTGTAAGGACACGTACATTAGCAGGTAAACCCTGAAAGCTTTATCACTTTTTAAGGAGAAAAAACCCACAACACTACAGGACGAAAAAAATAAATAAAAGGTGCCATGGCTACACAAACAGCTCCGTGATGGCATCAGTCAGCTTCCCAGTTTCACAAAGCTTTCAGGAACTTCGTACCTCTACCCCCGGTATCAAATTAAACTGAAACTATCCAAAGGATCCAACCTGGGAGGAGGGATGCAGACCAGTCCTAAAGGACTTCATAACTGAAATGATGATCTTGAAATGTATCATATATCATCAATATCCTGATGATACTAACTGTAATCTTACAAAGCACTCGTGGATAACACTATAGTCAAAAAATGTCTCAAGAAACATGGGAATTCAAAAGAGTTCACCTCTCAGAGTTACAAACTTCAATCCATTATACCGTTAACACTGAAGTCTTCAGTGGCTACAGGGAAAATACACCATTTTTAACACTAATTTAACAAGCAACATCTCATTATGCTGGTATTCGGAAACAAGTCATTTTCTGACTATGTATAAAGCTACCTGTAAAACCGCTACAGTAAAATTTTCATGAACTTGCAAAACTTAATTCAGAAGAATTCAGGTACGAGCCCCTGACTGCCAAACAAAATACCAGGCAAGGACCCCTTTCTTTTTAAATTACTGAATTTAAAAGTGGAATCAAACCCAAGACATGGAGAGGGAAAAGAATACTCTCTTTTTTTTTTTTTTTTTTTTTTTTAAACTTACACTAACACTAAAGTCCCCAAAGGTCTCAAATGAATGTGGTCACTGGACTGGGTAAATCCTATTAAATACAAAGCTGAACATCCTTGGAAATATCAACCTACACGCAACGAGTTTCTTTCTTTCTGTAAGAAGCAGCCTCTCTTTCGTCAGAACTTCAAAGGCTTGATCTGAAAAATCTAGATTTTATGAAACTAACATGTATAGTGCACTCCAAACAACCGAAACCATCTGTTTTACAGCCAACACAGAAACAGTTGTATTCACTAAAGTATCTTACATTTAACCTTCCTTATACTGATGTAAACGGGAATTTCAAAAGCAATGACTACCTTCTTTGTAAAATTTAGTTTCTATGTGACATAATGGAAGTCTCCAGTACTCTTTTTCTGTTGCTATTCCCCCTGTTACAGTTGTTAAAAAAAGAAAAAAAAAAAAAAAAAGGAATCCTGTATTACAACTTCACAAGAGTAGTACTTGAAGAAGGCTGATAAACTCATCTAAAAGCTTTCGAATAGTGTTGTTATAACACATGAAATCACAAATTCAGATTTCTTAGCCTACCGTGGTATATATCTGATGATTTATGAACACGGAAGGCAAAGGTAAGCCGAACAGCCAGCACGTTATATGATAAAAATGCAAGACCATTACTATACACTATAAAACTTCTCAGAATTTAAAAAAAAAAAAAAAAAAAGAGCATACATTGGATTCACAGTAAACAAATGGTTTACTAGAAGGTTTAAAAGATAGAATATTGACAGCAGCATAAAACCAACTAATTAAAATAATAGATCCTAATGATGGCCCTTCAAAATTACTGCCTCATTCAGTTAAAAACACAAGGGGAATAGGCAGTGTCAGTTTCTGTTTGTTTCTGTCCAACATACCTCCAGTTCACTGAGGAGGCTGTACCAGAGTCCTGACAGCGTGGTATTTTTACTAAAAGCCACGTAAGTTGGCATTTCGTGAGCAATGCAGAGAGATTTCAGCGTTGCAATACTCAAGTTTGCAGAGCGCAGCCGAGGCACTGGTTTCTCCCTAGATTATGTGCTTACCTCCCTTTTCATCCCCTGCACTACCTGCAGGCAAAACCTCCTTCTGGGGCACGCAGGGAGCCACTTTTGGACACGACCAACATCCACGAGGGAAAATTTTGGAGGTCAAGCCCCCAAAAAAGACCAAAGCCCACCGCAGCCCCAGCCCCATGAGGGATACGACGAGGCCTGAGCAGGGTTAGGCGGGCACGGAGCGGAGGCAGGCTGTCTAAAAACTTAACAAAGAACTGGTTTCGCAGCCCCCCCACCACTTAAAACCACGGAGCTCACACCCCTCAGCGTGAAAACCCAGCAGTTTTTTGGGGAATTGTGAATATTTCACCTCCACCACCCAGCCGCCACCCACAGCCCCCCCCAGCCCCGCCGCGCGGGCCCCCTGACCCCACAGCACCAAGGCCCCGACCCTCCTCCCCCTCCAACCCCCCAAAAACCTCCCCCAAACCGCCCCCAATTTCCACACCCGAGGCGCACGAAGCGACCCCCGAGCCCCCCGGCCCCTCACCGTTGTGGCAGCGAGGAGCGCCGCCCTCAGCCGCCGCCGCCGCCGGGGCCTCCCGGGAAGCCGCGGGCCCGGCCGGGTACATGGCGGCGGGCGGCCGCGGTGGCAGCCCGGCAGGCGCGGACATGGCTCCCCTCAGCGCCCCGCCCCGGAGAGCGGCCGCGGGTCGCCCCCAAGGGCCCCGGGAGGACCGGGCAGGGCTCGCAGCCGGGCCCGAGAGCCGCTCCCGCCGCCGGCCGCTAACGCCGCCGCCGCCCACAGCGGCCCCTGGCGGAGCCTCCGCGCCCCGATGGCGGCGCCGCCCTCCCCCGGCTGCGGGAGTGCCCCGCGAGGCGGCTGTGGGAGGGGGAAAGGCCTCGGGAAGGGAGAGCGAGGTCTCCAGGAGCAGCTGGTCCAAACGTCCCCTACCGCCAGTGTCACCCGCTAACCGTGTCCCCAAGCACCACGTCCAACCTGTCCTTGAGCACCCCCAGGGACGGGGACTCCGCCACCTCCCTGGGCAACCCGTCCCAACACCTGACTGCTCTTTCTGAGAGGAAATTTCTCCTCATTTCCAACCTAAACCTCCCCTGGCCATTCCCTCTGGTCCTATCAGTGGTTATCTGTGAGCAGAGGCCGACCCCGCACTCCCCACATCTCCTTTTCGGGCAGTTGCAGAGAGCAATGAGGTCTCCCCTGAGCCTCCCCTTCCCCAGCCCAAACCCCTCCAGCTCCCTCAGCCACCCCTCACTGGACTTGTGCTCCAGGCCCCTCACCAGCTCCGTAGCCCTGCTCTGGACACGCTCCATGGCCTTGATGTCCTTCCTCATCAACACGATTGAAAAATGTCACCACACTATTCCTCATCAAGAAGGCTGAAAAGCCTCATCTTGCTTTCCCTCATCAAGGCGTTGACAAGGAATAACGAGGCAAGGCTTTTCACTCGCCATATAGACCTTATGCTCTATATTCTCTAAACGGAAACAAAAGTGTTGTTGAGCCACCCCTGTTCAGCTGGCAAAGGACCTTCTTCCAGTACAGCGTTATCCACAGCCCATATTCATTTTGCCTGTGTGCCTGCCTCTACAACCAGTCTCCTGTCATTCTCCCAGGCACTACTGGGTTCACTGCTCAAGTACCTCATTTTGGAAGGAAGTTGAAAGCGCAGAAATACATACTGGTGATCGTAGCAGCTGCCATAAAGACCGACAACACTGAGTCACCTTTACTTGCTACAAACACTTTACCAATTCCTTCCCTGGCTGCATGCTGTTTTTCCTACTAGTTATGCGTGTCTGTCATTAAATATGTGGTTAATTGCTTTGCCCATATGCTAAGCATATGATCCAGCCCTGTTACAGTTACTCGTTCAAAGCATGCAGTGCATCTCTAAGTATTGGAGAGACTGACTGTATTTGAAAGTGTCTCAGCCTGCACACCCCTTGGTACTGTGCAGAGGTGCCAGATACTTGTGCAGGCCTCCATTAGTCATCTGAGAGACTGTAAATCCATCTCTGAAAGATACAATTTCTTTAAGCTAGCAAAATAAACAGTTTCTTTACCACGTCCTGATAAGCTAGGGCAAGAATGGGCTGAACATGCAGCAAAGTTCAGGTGATCTATTAAGAAAAAACATTACCTGAAGATACTGAAGGATTAGGTGACATGGGAGTGGTGACGTTGCCATAACTAAAGGGCTCTGAACAGGTAAGACAAACATGGTGAGGGTCCTGCTGTCATCCAGCTTTGGTGCAGGTGACCTGCTGGAGCCCCTGCCAGGGCTGTGTTGTTGTGATAGGATTGACATATTCCTCTCTTGAAGCTAGTTCTTTTGAACCCATCCTCCATCCCCAAAACATATTTGCGTGAAATATATACAGCAAAATTATTCAGAAATAAGGACAACTATATATATATATATTTCATTCTCGATACCGTCTTAAAAGGTGCAGGAACGCTTCATGATACTACTACTGTCCTTTGCCACAGCATGCAGCACATGTGAGACTGTATTTTAACAAAGGTTTTCCCCTTCCAAAGACTCATTTCTCTAACTCCCTAAATGCACCATGAGACAGTGAATATATCCTGTATCACAATCTGAGAAAAGTACTGCAGTGCCTATTTTAATATTTCAATGTCTGCTCAAACAGAAAGGGAAATATATCACTGGGCTAAAATATCATTGTGCTAAAAGCAAGAAGAGGCAACTGCAAAATTTCCCATTGTTTTAAATGCTTTTACAAAACCTTTTGCATGGTTAATTAATTATTTTCCACAAACAATAATTACATGGTGGTTAAACCCATTCACTCCTAGGAAATCCAAATGTGTTGGCAGCTAGAACACAAGCCCCTAATGGAAATCCACCATAAACTCAAATCCATTAATTTTATTTTCCTCATTTATAATGAATCTGAATGTGTTAGCAACAACTGAGTATTAATGTGTGCAGTTAATGCTGTCATGAAAGGAATAACACATGAGCTGGCTCAACTAGGCTGTGGCTTCCACTTAGTCTGGTAACAAGCTCAAAGCAGTAAGAAATTCTTTATGGTTCTGAGGAATGAGAAAATGGCCGTAACGCATGCAGCCACTTGTGCAAAAATGAGAAAAAAAAAAAAAGTGTAGCTCCTACCAGTCAATGGTTTTATTCCAAGATGCACATGGCTCATTTTCCTTTGTATTACTCAGAAGTTCCCTAAATATGCATATGAATGTTCATACAACTCTTAGCCTCCATTTAAAACAATAGAAATATATCAATCATTACGCACCAGTCTGTAAACTACTGTTTCAAGACTTGATTCTGCAGACATAAGCAACTTTACGTATTACTTGGAATAATTCTATTTTTGTTAGGAAATTTTATGTCAGAGTTAAAAAAGGATTGTGTTTTCTTCAGCCAGGTGGTGAGGCTTAATTGCTAACAGATTTCTCTTGACCTTTGGTGCAGGAAGTCTTGAAATGACACAAAAAGGTCCTTCTGTCACTTGGGTTTGGGGAAGGAAAACATGACAGTGTATCTCATTACCTGAAATCTGATAAAGGGGGCTTTACATGTCCAAGCCTAGAGAGCAAAAGTTATTTTTGCAATGGGGAAAATCAGGGAACAAAAATCATTTAAAGCTGTGTTAGAAATAATTTTGACCTTTAGCAAAACTAAGCCAAGTCTCTTCCAGTTTACCATACATTTCAGAAGCAGAATACCAAAATTAGGTGCTTTTATTATCTCCATCAACAATATATAGCTGTGGGTCACCCTAGTTCACTAATACATTTCTAATTATCTTCCCTATCTTTTCTTACAGGAAGTGGGCCACTTCAGTGCAAAGTGAAAAATCTTCATGTTTTCACAGTCAGAAGTCCCCAGCTGCATTCCCATTGTTGTGTCTGGGTAAGTCGCCTGTAGTCACCATACTACAGTTGCTTTCCAGAATGCAAAAGACAAATCAAAAATCTTGATGTAAATCTTGATATAAAGTGTGTCTCTGTTTGGGTGACCTCTGCATCTGACTGAAGGATAAATCCCTGGATCTACTGGGTGAGTTATGTGCTATACTTCATTTGGAGCTGGATAATTAGTATAAGAGGCCCCAGGGTAATCATGTTCCATTTTAAGTAAAAATCTTTGGAAGATCTAAAACCTAACAGAGAAAGAGAAATCAGTTGTGACACAACTCAGCTTTCTTACATGTGCAGATTTCCTTTCCGTGTGTTTTATTTCCTTTATTATTCAAGTAATGCTGCTCACCCTCTCTTTGGCTGATGGTATGCAGGGGAAAAGAATCTTCATTTGTAATCTGTAGCTGCTTCTTTAATCTCCAGTTCTTCTTTGTGAAGAGATCTTCTTTCACCTGGATTTGTGGTTGGGCATGGTCTACAGCCACAGGAGGAGTGTGGTTGCCTGGCCATTGCCCTTCTCAGGGTACCTAGGGACATCAGAGGAATTTTTTTATCTCAGCAATGAGCAGGGCTTCTGTCTGTCTTCCTCAAGCACTTGACATATTCAATTTGGGTACACAAGACTGAGCTGTGCTTAATTTTAGATTATTTTTCTTTTTCGTGGGGTATTTGTACCTCTGATGGAAAAGGCTTAGAAAGCAACAGGATCTCCCCGACTGTGGTTTCAGTAGCTCTCAGGAAAACCTTACACGTGCATTCTATACAGACAGCATCTTTACCAGTCCCTACGAATAAACCTAAAGGATAAAGGGAATTTTCACTACCATGATGGTAGTGCTCCAGCCACCATTGGCATCAACATTGTCATCATCCTAGGGTGGCTATAAGTGACATGAAAAGATGATTTCACTCTCCTCTGGACCAAGGCTATGAGCTCTGCCAACTGCTACAGCTGATCTGATAATTGCTGAATATAGCTATGTATTATATCGTTTATGTCCGAGAAGTCACAAGACCAAAAGTCAGAGTAGTTCCATCTTGTAACCTAATGACGGGTCTCTTGTGTTTACAGGCTGGTCTATAATTTCTGTGATACCTCTTCACATCAGGAAGTATGACATATATTCTTATTTAACATGACCTACATTCTTATTTCTGTCCGGGGAAGTTGTAGATGTTGCCCAGAGAAGCTGTGGATGCCCCATCCCTGGAAGTGTTCAAGGCTGGGCTGGCTGGGGCTTTGGGCAACGTGGTCTGGTGGAGGTGTCCCTGCCCATGGCAGAGGGGTTGGAATCAGATATCTTTAAAGTCTCTTTCAACCCCAACCATTCTCTGATTCTAGGATTCTGAATAAATACTCCCAATTGGCAATTATGGCTGGTAAGCCCCTTGAGTATGCAGTGTAGGTGAACATACATATCTGTAGCTATACTTGTAATACTCTTGAGTGGTTTCATCAGCTGCACGCTTCTGTCTCTGGCATTAATAATTAGAAATCACCAGGCAAGCTGTGGCTAAGGAAGAGCCTACTACAAGTCAACTATAACCAGAGGTCTAAATATTTTCATGAGATTTTGTACAAAGAGAAACTCTAGATAGAAGGTTTTGTGTGACCTTAGAGGAAAGCTGAACAAAAACAAGAGAATCTGGGGGATTTTTTGCAGCTAGTGTGCTTGCCACATCCCAGCTGTAGAAGTGTAGCTATGCCTCAATTCAAACAGACTGAGCTTAAGCCCATGAAACCTTTAGAGTTTTCAGCTATTAAAGTTTTATATTTTTCTGGTAATTTTTATAAGACCTGTAAAACTAATAAACCCTTGAAAGATCTGTTACTCTCTGGCAGTTTTTTATAGGTTTTTCCATTAAGATGGAACAATGACTCATCTAAACCACTGCAGCTCCCTTCCTCCTCTGGTGGCTCCAGATGTGCAGCTTGCCCCCAGAGCTAACCTTGCCATTACATCTAAAAGAGCAACGTGGTGCAAACGGGTGAACCTATGTCTAAAAATAGTTTCTCTGTTTGTCTGGATGTCTGAGTCACCGCTCCCCACTGTATCTTTGCAGGGGCACTAAGAAATCTACTGACCTGAACCAGAAGACAAAGTTCCTCCCCTACATTACATGACTGCGCAGGCACCGCTGTGTATGTACGCCGTGGGTCCTCAGTCATATGGTAACACCCTTGGCTTCAAAGGGTTTCTCATGTGAATGAGAGCAGTGAGACAGGCTCATGTGAACTGCAGATCAAACCATCCAAACTAAAATAGAAGATAATTAAACCATTCAAGCACAATTAAAGCTTAAAAGCACCATGCTGTGGATCAGCAGCTTAATGCCATAAACCTCAACGACTTTGCAGTAACGTTTTAGAAACTCTGGTTTTCTGTGTACATTTGAAACAACATAAGAAGCTGAAACTGCCTCTATATTTATCTGAAGAGACTGCTGCCCTCTGAAACTAATTGAAAAATTCCTCTCACAAGATGTTTTGGCAATAGTTGGGAAGTATGTCATGGCAGTTAAATGTTACGGACTCTGGTTGACCAGGGCTAGATTCTGCTCTTCCTGCCTTGTCCTCTTCTGTGGGACTATCAATGAGGAGGCACCTGAAACTCCATGCTGCTAAGAAAAGACTTTACTCAAAGGCGTAATAGAAAGCAACACATTCTCCCTTTACAGTTGTGTATTTATAGTACCCCATCAAGTACTACTTATTTAAGGTTAGATATTTTAATGAGTAGTACTGCACTGCGTTCAACCAAGGGAGGAGCATGGAGATTACCTTTCACTGTGTGGAAGAATAAATAAAGGTAATTAATAGAAAGCTTACAGATTGCAGTAATAGAAGGTGAGTCATATAACATTATGTACATGAAAAAAAAAAAAAGAAATTAAACAGTAATAGTTTCATCTCCAAGCAACTAGTAGTATTAACACAGAAGGACATGTTTGTATTAATCTTTTCAGACATGTAAACTGCCCATCTAAAAATAGCCTTCTGTGTTTATTGTTATTCTGACAGCCCTACCAGTCTCAGTCTTACTTTAGCTGTTTTAACTGTGTCTTTTCACCTATCTGTAGCTTCTTTCCAGCAGCTACCTTCTAATCTATTTATTCGTTTAGTAGTTTAGGGATTAACTGTTTATTTTTACACCATTTTTACTTTTTACTTATTTATTTTTACTTTTGTTGAAATAAGTGGTGGCACTGTAATTTCAAATTGTCCTCAGCAGGAAGGAGGGAAGTCAGCCCCTCCATTAAGCACATCTTTTGCTAAACGCTGCAGCATTTAACACCCAGCAACACAAAAATTTAGTGATTTTCTTTCAAGAATAAAGTGCCTGTGTCTACATATTTTTCTGATGTAGGGTGCAATTTTTTGTACGTAAAGATCAACTTACTTCTGGTGTGATGCCTTTGCTTTAAAACGAATTGAAAATAGGTCTCTGCCATCTTATCTTTTAGGAGCACCTTGTACGGTGTGGTTTCACTTTGCACTGGAAATAGTGCAGGAGCAGATCACACCTGCAGGGACAAAGGGGAAGCATTTTGTTTACGAAAGAACAAGTAGCATGATCTGTAACACAATTTATGAGGTGAACTATTTTTCTTTAGATGTTTGCTGTGACTTAGGAGAAGCAGACATTGCCACTTCTTGGCCTGTAGTGAGAGGAGTTCCTGGTTTTTCTCTCTGCCTGTGCAGCCGGTTTATGTCTTGAGAGAAGCTGCAGCTGAAATCATCTGCAGAGCTGCCTCTGCCTCAGGAGCTGTTAGAGCTGTGTCCCCTACAAGGGTTGTACCTGGACCAGCGTTTCTTTATTTCCACTCTTGCTTGCTTTAACAGTGCTTAAGGTTCAAGCACAATCTATCCTGAAGCAAACAGATTTAAATAAAAAAGTTAAGAACACAGCTGCAAGCTCACATGCTTGACTGTTCCTCACAACTAAATTCAGTCCTCAGTTATATATATGAGCCTATATATATATATATATATAGGTTCCTTGGACCTCTGCCTTTAATTGCTTTAGTTGCAAGTGAGATCCCCGTTCAGGGGCACTTACAGAAGTAGATGAACATTTGCTGGCAAATTATTTTCTACTTGAAAAAAAGGCAGCTCTCTATTGACACCATTTGGGAGTTTGACTGAATGTTTTCAGTTTCAGAAATATTATCTTTAGCACTTTGGACACTTGTAGAATGTAAAAATAAAGGGATGGTGATGAAAGTATGGGTATCACCTGAAATGTAACTGAATGATACGTACTGGCTTCAGCCCCTGTCACCCTTCTTTTTCTCCTAGATGTCAAAAAGCTTTTTACATTTTCATACCTAGTTGTTCCCCCCCAAATTATTTTTTTCTTTTTGGCCAGGAGATCTAAACAACCATTTTCGTGTACTTATTTTCGTATTTAAACCAGTATTCTGCTTCAGAAACACGTGCCCAAAATTAATGGTGTCTTTAAGTACCTTCTAGATTAAGTCTAAGTGTAGATTCTGAGGGCAAAGTATGGAGAAAAAAATCAACTGGACAGGCACCTTTTCCACAATTTTATTGTTTGTAAGAGTGGGGATTGCATTTATAGGGGATAAATTAACCCCACATGATCCAAGGCCTCAAGCTGAGAGCTCATTCCTTGTACAAAATTTCACGCTGTTGCTTCCCCAGAGCTGTGACAACTTCTATAGTTCCTGTTTGCTTTTTATAGGCCAGGGTTGTGCCACAGAACCAAAACCAATTCATGCAAAGTGGAGAAAGGAGAGATACGAGGGACCTTTTTCCTGTGAGTACCTAAGAAGCCTGCACTCAAATATTTTATTTTACTCTTCCCTGAGTATACTCATGAAGAGAGCTGGCCAAGCACAGGGGGATCCCCAAAAAGAGTGGCAGGCATTCACATTTCCCATCGACAGGAGCCATAACCAAGAAGAATTCTGCTGACCATGGACATGAATCCATCCCCAAGATTCACATTTTATGTGTCTGTAGGTTGTGTGGATTTTAATTAGAAGAAGTCACTGATGTCAGAGAATAACATTATAAAGAAAAAAAAAAAGAACAAACTTTTTTTTTGTTGTTAATTAATAATTTATTTTCAGAATTTTAAAAAAATAAGCTGGATTTTTTTATGTTTCCATTAGTTTATATCAAGTCAGAAGCAGTGTACAATACATGTATAGCTCCAGTGCTGGCGTGGAATGATTGGCAAACCAGTAGGATGTGCCACGTTCAAATTAATATTTATTGAAGCAGCATTGCCAGGGATGCTAGTTACTCATAGTACATCAGAGCTTTTTCTTCCCTAGTTTTGCCTAGCAGGATTCTCCTACCTGGGAGGATACAATACAGGTTAACAGAGGAGTCCTGAGGGGAGAGAGATGGAGAGGGGAATATGGAAAGTGCTGCTGGTCCTGGACTTCAAGAGCACGTGAGCTCAGCACATTTCTAATTCTCACTTCAGACCGAAGATGTGTGCAGTTATTTTCATATGCATTTTTAAAAATTTTACCTATTAAAGAGCATCATTCAGTTCTTTTGAGGATTTGATCCCCTAGTTCTTCAAGTGAACTTTGCCTTTCTGGATGCAGTGAAAATAGCATTTTCTTTGCCTTTTCTACTTAGCACTCTATCTTCATTTTCCCCACAATCCTGTTTTTCTTTCTATCTTAATCTGTCTAAAAAAGCAGCATTGAGATGTAAATGGTGAATTGTTTGAGGTTGGCTTGTTTGACTTTTATCTTCTGGCCAATGACTCTGAGCTGTATTGTTTTTCCAGGCTGCCAGACCCCTGAGACAGGGCCTGCGTCTCCCTGAGTGTATTGTAAATGTCAATCACACAGGGAGCGCTCAATAAATAAATAATACTGGCTTGGTTCCTGCTGCAGGATGTTTTCCCTTGCCAGAGAAATTATAGTGGAGCAGAGATCAAAATGCATATGAAATTAAAATAAAATAAAATAAAATAAAATAAAATAAAATAAAATAAAATAAAATAAAATAAAATAAAATAAAATAAATGCTGTGGCTTATCTATGCAGAAGACGGGAAACCACATGAGAGCACAAGTTAGATGGTACTTTGCTGCCTTTTTTAAAATATATATATATTTTTTTACCACTGCAGGTGAAATACTTGGTGTGTTTTAAGGTTCTTCAGCCAGCTCCAATAAAAAACAAGACTGAAGCTCAGGCACAGGTTGCGGTAGCGTAAGCATGGCTTTAATGACCAGAGTTAGGCATGAATTCGGGAGGCAAGTTCCTTTCAAAGTGATGGACTCCGGGAAGTGCTGAAGCATGTGCCTGACATTTAATCTTGACTTCAAGAGGAGCTAAGCGGGTGCCTAAGCTGCCCTGAACAGCGATTGTGTCTTGAACACGGGCCTTTTGTGCCGTGCCCAGCGCTGGCAGTGGCCGAAGGGAATTCAGTGGGCGTTGAGCAGCCCAGAGGATTATGTCCCTTCTGGGAGCGTTGCAAACACCGTGCGTGGTTCTGCTCACACTGATGAGCCTAGCTCCAGCCTGCTAGCTGGAGATTAGAGCCGGTGTTAGCAGCGCCTGTAATCTCTCTGCTGCCTTCAGTGTCCTGAAATCCTCTGCATCTCTCTCACCTTCCTGCAGAAAGCGCTGAAGTACTCCCCCAATTCTTTGTAAACTGCTGGCTATCCAGAAATTCGCCGCAGTACTTCTATAATTTCATACGAGCACTTTTCTTTGCTCAGCTGAGTAAGGTCTTCGTTATAAACTGCTGACACCGAAAGTGGATACCTTTTCCATTCCTGCTGATAAAAGCCAGGAAGTCAGTAGCATTACCCTGCTATAAATTAGCGCAGATTTAGACCCGATATCTGATTTGAGGCTTGGAGGAACCCTTCCCACAAAGGACCCTTGGAAAGGGTCGTTTGGCAGAGCTCTCCCTGCCTTCCTCCGCAGCTGGCGAGCAGGAATTAAACCCACACAGTGCCTGTGACTTCGTAACTCAGGCATCAGCCCTCAGTGCAACAAAGGCAAATACCGCCGCGTGTCATCATTTCCAACGCCCGACCCCATCTGATGCCGTCTTTACTGCACAAACAAATGGGAACGTAATGAATGAAGCGCCAGAAAACACCAATCCCCCTGCCGATGGCATGTCCCACTGAGCAGGGGCGCTGTGACCGCTAGGAGATGCTGCTGCACATGGAATAGGGCCACGGGTAAAGGACGAGAGGAAGGAAGAAATACTTCAACACACACTGAGCCACGGCACTTTTTTTTTTTTTTTTTTTTTTTTTTTGTAGGCATTTAGAGGGGAAATCTGAGACAGAAATATGTACAAGACTGTTGTGTTGAGTGAAACAGTAACTCACAGTTTTCAGTAATTCGGGAGGACCACTTTAGCACTTAAGAAAAGGCACTGCCTTTTGGTCTCATATAAATTACTAAACCAGGAATTTTCTTCTCTGATCTAGAATATTGACTGCTGGGATTTGGGTAACAAAAAGAGCTGTGTTTCGCTGTGTGGAAGGGTTTAGCCTGCTCAATTATATGACTTAAACGTGTATTGAAAAAAACTTGCGGGATAAAATGAAATAAAAATTCAGGGATGTAATTAAGCGGAGAAATTAGAAATACTCCTGGGAATTCAAGTCATTTTTTATTTTTTTTTTTCCTGTGGCTGGGCAGAAACCTGATAGGTTTAATGGTGATTCCAGTTTGAATCTAAGGTGTTGAAAAAGCTTTTGCTGGAGCTGTGTTGAAGGACTTCCAAAAATATGAAGATTAACTGTAAACTTCATTTATGTGTTTATATTTGCTTGTCGCTGTAGCAAACTCCAGATGCTCTGTAGCTTTATCACCCGCTGCAGCGGCTCAGGATTCCAGGAGTGCTTGCATTGTTCATTTGCCATTAGATAGTATTGTCTTTTGCTCTCTTATTATGATTTTGGCCATAAAGCGAAGAATGGGAAAATTAGTAAAACAATGCAGATTTTTTATTGCCCTTTGGCAATGTGAATGGCTATTCATCCACAGGGAGCCCATGTACCACTAGCAATTTTTTCTCTGTGCCTTTCTTGACGTGTTCATTCAACTGCGGGAATTTTTGTGAACACTTTTTTTTTTGGTTTGTTTTGCTCTGGATTCCTTGAGGGTCGGGTGGGAGAAGGGATATTTTTTAGAGGTATTTTGGACATATAAGCTGCTGCAGTTCTCTTGCCCCCATTTTATAGAATAAGGCTAATATCTTCATACTTGCATGTTTATTTTTAGATACCCTATTTCCATATTTAGTAAATGCAGTTTTCAGCCTTGCAGAAAAAGAGGCCATTTATTTGGCTATCTAAATACATAGAATTAAGTCTAGAATAGCGTATAAATAAGTAGCTCAATTCCCAGTCAGACCCAACTCCCTGGGTGTTTATGCTTCCCCCTCCCCATGCATACACTATAGTGTGAACCTAAAGCAAGTGTTTATTTTTTAAGGTACCATTTTAGAAAAAAAAAAATAAATGTATTCCTCAGCCACTGCTTCTGCTGCTGCTGCTGCCACTTTTGCAGCCAGATCCCACTGGTAGCTGCTGCTGAAGGTGGGCATGGCAGCAGCAAGGCATCAGCCCGAGGCAGAAACAGCAGCGTGGAAGGTGGGCACGTGTGTGGGGAGCAGGGGCTGAGGGTCCAAGGAGGATGGAAATCGGCGTGGTGAAGGGGACACGTGTGCAGCATGAGACATTTGATATTTTTCCATCGGTCAGCGGCAATCAGGTGTTACAGCACAGCGCCGGGTCAGCCTTGCCAATAAGCCCACTACTTCCATGGTGCTGTGCAGGGAGGAGACAAGGAGATAAATGAAAGGATAAAGTAACTATTTGCACTTAGTTGGGTAAGCTGAAAAACTTATTCTCGATGGGAAAGTCTATGCCGATGAGCCCTAAGCAACCAGGAAAAGTATGTGTGTAGAGCAGGGAGCTTAACAAGAAATAGTTTCTTTTTTGCTATTTCTGTTCATAAGACTTGCAAACAGCCCCTGTGTGAGAAAAGTGTACCCGTGCTGCTTCCAAACATTTCTATGAGTAATAGAAATTGTTTTTTTGTTTTGTTTTGTTTTCTCTGAGAAACTGGTAGGGATATAGGGCTTTTTTCCTCTGCCATCAGGACCCGATCCTGCATTGTTTCGGTGTCTGGTGGCTTCTGAGGGGGAAGGAAGGGGATGGTCTTAAGGTATGTGTGTGCTTCCCAAGCAAGTGGAGGAGTGGGCCCTGCCACAGGCAGCACAAAGTCTCCGTTAGGCACAAGGCACCGCTATTACTTTACCATAAAGTGGGTGCAGATGTTGTTGGTGAGCAGGGGAACACTGGAAGCCTTTCAAAGGAAACGCATTTAAGGAGGGATTTGAAGGAGGAAGTGGCGGGAGCTTTGCACGTGAGAGGTTATGATGAAATGTTTCGGCTTGATCCATAAATGACAGGACAACATTCAGGACAGTCTCACCAAACAAATCATAGGACATTTGATCTGCAAGTGTCAAGCCCGAAAAGTCCCTTGGCTGCTCGTGAGCATTTCACGGCGAGTTCTTACAAAAGTTAATCTGAAATGTATGCCCTCCTTTGGAAGGAGGATTAGCAGTGCTCCTAGGAGCATCAAAATGGGCGACATACTCAGCAGGACAAGAATCCGGATCAACCAATCTCCAGTCACAGAGAGTGAGAAAGAGACTAAAGATAGAGAGCGATGCCAACATTGCTCCTCTTGCAAGCAGGTCTGCTATTATATGAAGTCTTTTGTATGAAATTAATTTCAAGCTAGCACTGGGGAAATGGAAAACCCATTAATGTGCAGATCCCGATGTTTTCAGTGCTCGCTGGAGCAGTTGAGAACTTCTTGGAGCTGCGTTTGGACACTTTTGTTTTGTCTTGTCAGAGAATGCCAGCACTACTTTAACCTTTCTAAAAAGTATTTCTTTCCCTAGTGATTAATTTGGAGAGGGAAAATACATAGACTGATTGAAGGAAGGAATGAAATAAATGTAAGAGGGAGAAAGGAACCAGAACAGCTAAGTGGAGGCTCTGGCCATTCTGCTCTCCCATTCTCCACTGTTTATTTTAACTGCACCCCACTGCAAAGTTCAGCTCAGTTTGTGTGAATTTATTAGGGCTCTCTTCATTATTTTTAATACACTGGTGCATCTGAACACATTCTCACAGGAAAAGGGGGAATCTGGACTTATAAGTGCAGTTAAAATTAATAGTAGTCCTGCTTCTCTGACCCTTTAACAGCCTTAAAACTCTCCAGACAGGGGTCAGATCCTTGTCTCGTATGGGTTTTCTACTGACCACTCACCCATGTGAGTTACTTCAGGCTTT
Organism: Netta rufina; assembly: GCF_964035555.1. Classification (NCBI taxonomy): domain Eukaryota; kingdom Metazoa; phylum Chordata; class Aves; order Anseriformes; family Anatidae; genus Netta; species Netta rufina. The sequence continues at coordinate 4,865,531 of NC_140127.1, forward strand.
TACAAACAGCAGAGCAGCAGAATTGGACCTTTTGGTTTTCTGCATGCACCCTGCTGTGCCGATGATTAGTCTTTTTCAAATCAAGAGAGATGAGATAAGAGCTGTAAGCTCCGCTAACACAGCCAAGCCGTGTATGGACTTCGGGTGATCCACTCTCTCCTCTTAAATCACTGCTTGATTCCTTCAATTACTCAAAATCCAAACCCAGAAACTAATCTATCTATGGCCAAAGTATTTCTGTTTTGAAAAAAAAAAAGCCAGACAGTGAGCGCCATATGCAGATTTGGGGTGCTTTTTGCTGTTATTATTTTAAGGTGATGTCTTCTGAGTAGCTGCCATTTCTCATTGCTGTCAGAGCAGACTAGCAGCTCAGACTGTTGCTGCTGGCACTGTGCCTGTTGCAGAAATAGTTTATTTGTATAGGTTTCTGATTCTTCATATGCAGGAGACTTAATGCATTTTATTCATTCTTCTGGCTGAAGGTGGCCGGTTCCCATTCTCCTTTTATAGTCTGCATAGTGAGCAGCTACCAACTGCTCTTGTGGAATGAGGACGAGGGTTTGTAGCAATTTTCTCCTCTGTTCCTGCAAACAGCTCTCTGGTTCTCTGCCAGCTTCTTCAGTGCTACCCCACTGTGATCCCACCACTTGTGTTTCAGATCCTTCGGTCTCTCCTTCGCTATCTAATTCCACGCACTTGCTTCCTGGCAATGTCCCTCAACAACACGACACCGCCAAGCAAGGCTAACATCCTCCACGCTAGACTTTTTATACCCAGGGTTGAAACGGGCTCTCCGACCTTGGCAGACAGATACCTAAAAAGTGGGGATGTTGGCAACTTGCTCTTGGGTTGGCCATGCTGGGGAAACGAGCTTCACTGCTCTGATTGCTTTTATGCCTTTTACAGCCTCGTAGGCAGAGTTTTGCTTATTTTCTTGCCGGAATCAATTAAGAACTGTTGATTACACAGAGGCTGCATTGCAGCGGGCTGAAAATCAAAGGCCGAGATTTTGAAAATGTTTTGGGAGACGAATAAGTAGCATGCTTCCTTCATAGCTGAAGCAGTTGCTGAGCTGTTGGAGCACAGAATGTATGCAATTTGGGCCATTTATTTGCGTTCCTAAGCACGATCTTTTGAGCTAACTTTAGGTACTTCTTAAAAAATTCTTGGCCAACCGTCAACAACATAATCAACAAGCAGAGAAGTCAGTTTTAAGTAGACCACCCTGAAATAGTTCTGCTTTTGCTGGCAATTTATACCATCCCCCCCCCCCGGATCTCTCCCTTGAGTGGAATATCCTGTTGGATTTACTGTGGTTTCACCATAAATATGGTAGCAAAGTCCCCTCTGCGTTTTCTTGTGAGGGAGGATTCAGCTGTGAATGAGGAAATAAGGTGTTGCAGATAGCAGACGGCTTGTTTATAACTTCTTTTCCAAAAAGTAATTATCTTCTATCACCTTTGAGCCATACTTCTTGGATTCTTTATCCTGCAGAATAGCAAAGCTCTGCTAAGCAAGGCTATTTCAATTTGGTCTTGTAACCAATTGATAACATATATTTTGGCTTCGCACAGAGAGCGGGGAAGGCAGTGTATCTCGGTTGCAGCGGAAAGAAAAATATGCTTTTAGAGGATATGTAGGCTTCTGTGTTACTGTTGGGAGTTGCTCCCCTTCTTTGATGGAAAGCAGAGGAACACAATTCACCTAGCGAGCCTGCGGGGTGGCTTTTAGTGCAGATGTGTCTGAAGCTTTAGAGCGGGAGCACTCAAACGGGGCTCTCTGGTGTGGGTGAGGATTTGAAGCAAAGCTTGCCCAGACCTCACCGAGGTCTCAGCCTGACACGTGGGAAATATGTGTACACCGCCAGAGCCCGTAGGTCTCTCAGGGGGCAGCTGAAGTTCACTGCCTCAGTTCCCAGCTGTGGAGGTGACCTGCAGTAGTTTTCCAGGCACCAAACCTCAGTAAAATTAACCAGCTGGCCTTGGGCTCCTCTGTTTTGGGACTCTCCTCGTGAGTCAGTGTTGGGAATGCACCGATATTAGTTTCCCAGGGGCCTTGAAGAGTTTTACTGTTTTGTCCAGCGGTGCTGGGTTTAGTGGTTTATATCCTGAAATGCAGAAGTAAACTGCCTTCCACCAGGTTCAAAAAATAAGTGGGCTGCTTGCCTTTTGATGAGTGTCGTGCAGAGGCATTAAGACTATGTGTTGGGGGGATTGTGCAGCCTTTGCTTTAAAGCCGGATGGGAAGTTTGTATTAAAGGGATCCTGCGATGGAAAGGTTGACGGTCAGACTACTGGCACTTGGTCCTGAAATCATAACTAAAGAGAAGAAGCAGGTGTGGAAAGCAACCTGTAATAAGTCCCATGATAACGGAGTTTAGCGCTGGTATGGGGTATATTCGTACATTATATTCTAGTGCTGTCATAACCCCTGAAAGCCAGAAAAAAATAAATAAATCACTAGTAAGATGTGAGGAATTTGTTTCAGCATCGATAGGAATTGCACCTCAAGTGCAAATTGCTTAATAACTAGGTGTATGTGGGAAAGCAGTGTTGTTTGCAGTACACGTTTTGTACAGTAATACATGTGAAAAAAGTATTAACTTGGTTCTGTGAGGATAGGTGAGTTTAGCAAGAAAATCGGGGAAGAAATTACCTTCCAAAAAATTAGTCTTCCAGACGCCCATACAACTTCTCCTGTTAGTTGCTTTTTCAAATTTTTTCTCTCTGGTCTCCCATTAAGAATCTGTTCTGGTGTCATTTGCATCCAGAAATTCTCAAATCCAAGTTTACTTCACTATTTGCATCTTTGTTTTTCTGCAGACTTACACCTTAAATTAGCAAAACCTTTTTGTCACTGTTTCTTTCAGTTCAGGTGTTGCGCTGCACGTTGCAGGTTCCCACCAGCCTTGCTGCTGCGTAATTTTTGCAGGTAATTAAAAGAGACGGTAATTTTTGTAGGACTGCATGCCCCGTTGTAAAACAGCCCTTCCAACATGACTCAGGTGTGAACATCAACAAGACAGCAGTGCTAAAGGGTTTCTTCTGACGTGGTAAGTCCATGGCAGTGTCCCACTTCGTTGAATTGTTAGCTGGTGTTTGAGGAGCTGGATTAACATGCACCCAGAGAAGAAGAGCTGCTCAGAGCTCTGGTCAGGGACAGACTAAAGGACAAGTTATTAGTAGGATATTGCTTAATTTTCTGATATGTGCTGCTGCTCTTTTTGAAGCATCCCTATTCTTATTTCCTTTAGGACCACAGTTTCCCTTTAAAGCAGGGTTACTATCTACACAGTTTTAAGTTCAAACAAGAGCAAAATGTGTCGAAGCTGCAGACCTGCTGGAAGGAATTTTCTATTTCTTATTTGCAGGGAGCTGGACTCACTGGGACAGGTCTGCTTTTGTTCTGTGAAGCTATGAAAGCGATGGGTTTAGAGGTACTGTGTTTTGCTCCACTTCTAACAGATGGCTTTGACCATCTTTAGGTATAAATTTGGATGGAATAACTTTAATTCCTGTCAAAATTACTTTAGTTTTCAATTTGTTAGTTCATTCTTGCATTGAGAGTAAACCAGAGGAACGCATTAATCAGGATTAATTTTCTGTTTCCAAACACTCTAGGTAGCTGTAAAGTAATAATGGGACAATGACTGGTTATTTTCTTTTAGCTTCTTGGAATCCCAGGGCTGCAATGCAGTCTTCTCAAGGTTTAACATGCATTTACTAACGGCATACGTTCTAGCCACAAAGCATATGATTAAAAAGTGCTGAAAGAAATGTTGATATTTAATTTCCTTTACATTAGCAGTGGCATTCCAAAAAGAAATAAAACTTAAGAGTTCAGAAACTGAACAAGCAAAAGGGAGACTTGGGGGAAAGCTTCGGTTTTCTACTGTGTATTTGAGTTTACTTAAGGAAATGCGATTTACTTGTGCATGTGGAACAGGGGGACAGCAAGACTTCCCTCTACAGCATCCTGGACTAATTATGCCCGAGTCCTGGACATGCTATTGCAGGAAGAGTTAGTGACAAACTCATTTTGTTGCCTTTTTTTCTGAATTCCCTCCAATTGCGGTCTGAAGCAAGCTCGTCTAAGCAGTAAGCAATATGATATCCACATATGTTAGCCAAAGCAGTAAAAGATGATAGGAATGAGTTAATACAGCATGAGTGAATAATGGAGATGAAATTGAGGGCTCTGGTGTGTGATCCCTGTCAGACCTAGCAGTGGAAACTAAATCCTGACTGCCCCAGCTGGCTGTCCTGCCCCTTGTTTGAATGGTACTGCTATAGGGGAATTCCACTTGAATGCCTCTGAATTTTTGTTTTCCACAGGTGATTGCCAAGGCTATCAGTGTATCAAAATCTTTGCCATTTCCTTGACTTTGTTGCAAGTGTTCACTCTATTTTGCAAAGAAATCAAAAGCAGGTCCTAGCTCTGAAGTGTCTGTAATCTAACAGTCAAACCATGACACGGAATTCACTTCAGAAATGGATGCAGGTCTTTTCCAACAGCATGTAGATGGCTTGCCACATTCACGCTATCCGAAGAAAATTTTCTGTGGCTGCAGTGGAGCTCTGGCAAGCTCAGGAGGGAATGAGATGACCCTTCCACACAACAGAAATTCAGCAGTGGATCAAGCAATTAGAGAAATCCATCAGAAGACACATTGTCTGAGAGCTGCGGGAAAAAGATGGACCCCAGAGACTGAGGAAAGATGAAAGGCATCCAAAAATATGGCTCACATTTCTTTTATACAGGTTTCACAAAGCTGTAGGGATCCTAGAAGTTGACGACTTTCTTGTGCAAGAGCATGAGCACAGTTCTTCCCTCAACCTTGGCAACATGAACAAAAAGTACCTCCTGCTCCCCGTCCCTTTTGCTCAGTGGAGGCATAGGTGGACAAGCAAATACAGTTTGGTAGCAGAGGGAGGATGAAACTCACAGCTGTAAACAATGATAATGCTCCGAACTACCATCTGAGCGTGGAATTTATTTTACATTCCTTGGAGATGTGCTGAGAGCTTTTAACCCTGCTCGTTTCTGCCTTTGAAATTGAGCAAAACTAAACCAAATAAAGACTGTGAGCCCGAGTCCAACAGGCAGACCGAATGGGGTTAGTGTGGGAAAGCTAAATATAGGGAGCGTCTCTAATAGGAGCTGGAAGGCCAGGGATGGAGCAGCGTGGCACACAAGATGCAGCAAGATATTCAATTAACCTGAATTCAGGAACCACGCTTCAGTCTGTGCAGCTCTGCTTGCCCAGGGTGTGCGTCAAAGCACCCGTGATATTTTGGTGAGGGCATTGCGATCTATTGAGATTTTCACAACCCACATCTAAAATCTATTTTTATACTTCATCTCTTAAAAGAAACCAAAAAAATAAAATAAAAAAAAAGGCAAGCTAAGCCAATTTTCTAACAAGGTCTTAGAATAATATTCGTTGCAGGGCTGACAACCTTAATGGCCAGCTACGGATGAGCTACAAACCCCGGAAAATGAGGCTTATAATGGAAACTGCAACTCAACCATGTAACGATAGCATTGCAAATGGGATATGGTAATACCAAATCATTCCCTGCCTGAGTGACCTGGCTACCTCGGAGTCCTGAGGAATTCGCTCGCTTCGTACTAATCTTGTCTGAGCTGAAAAGAAATCAGCAGACATTTCCTTAGATGCAAAGCATCAGAAATGTCAGCGTATTGAGTAATATCGTGGCTTACTTCAGGTCTGGAAACTAGAGAAGTACGTCTAGAATAGGCTGTAAATTGTTGGCAAAGCGTAGAATAGGCCACTATGAGAAAGGAGAGAGGAAGGAGCAGAAAATCAGTGCTCTAAAGGCTTAAAGCGTGCCCATAAATAAAGGACAGATGTTTCCTATTGGAGCATCCACTTACAAAACAGCTTCATCCCTGCAAACCGGCACACTGCAGCTTCTTTACATAACTGCAGCGTAAGGCAGCAGTGCTGAACACTCGTGCGGTGTGCTTGTGGAAGGATGTTTGTTTGTAAACCGTGACAGGTAAAATCAGGTAGAGTGAGGAGCAGGTGGAGCACCTCTGAGAAGCACAAATTTTTGCATTTATGCAAGACATGAAAGCATCCGGGAGGTTGAGATTTAGGCTGCCCAAGGCCAGACGATTTGGGGCTAATGTACTCTCCGTATCCTTGAGGCTGCTTCCGTGTGCAAGTGCATTACGGTGTTTCATTACCGGATCATGTAACAGCGTGATGTGACGGTGTGACATACTCTCCAGCACAGCAGGAAAGGTGGAGAAACCTTTTTATGCTATCCACATCAGCAGCTTTCAATGCTAAAAGTGACATGCCCTCCGTGACGGGACGAGCGTGGGTGCATTAGTGTTCTTCATGCAGCATCACTCTTGTCGCTCTGGCAATGACAGACTTGGCGTGCTTGACCTATCACTTACGAAAAGGATCTGTTTGTTTCTATAGGACCAGATTGTTCCCCGCCCGCGTGGACTCGAGTAAGCGAGACAATTCCAGGATTAAGGGGCTCAGCAACGTCAGTAGGATTAAAGCAAACGTTTTGCAGAAGTGAGTGGGGTTTGTTAAGAGCCTCTTTCTTTAAAGTGCTGCTTTTAATGCATTCCAGCAAGCGCTGTTTTTCACTAGCATCACCATTTACCGCAGTGCCTCCGCTACAAAATTCAGATCCATATCTGGACCAAAGTCTCAGCTCTTCTGGCCTTTCACAAAGCCAGAAGACCATGGTTTATCACAGTCGAACTCCCTGAGAACAGGACTCGATGTCAGGAGATTAGGGGTCATTTTTGAGAGGTAGATGTTTTCACCTGTTTCTAAACCCAGGCCCCTGTCCGTGAGGTAGCACCGGCATTTGGAAGAGCTCTCCCCTGCTGAGGAGGCACATCTGTAGGATCAAGGCATGAGGGAAGGAGATAGCTGGGCTGGGAGTTTGCAGCACGTTAGCTGCTCGCCGTTGAGATGTCCCAAGGACCTGCTGGCTGCTGCACCTGCTCTCACCTGCAGGTCTCTGAGCTCTCAGCGCTCTGTTAGACCGCTGGAGATGGTGGCTCCTCACCCTACATCCACTGCTGTATTTCCAGCTGCTGCTGGTGCTCTCTGTGGCCATCCTCCTCCATCCTCCACGACTGCCTTTATCTTCTCCTGCAGCTCTTGGTAGCAGTTGGATTAGAGCTGTATGAGAAAAGCCAAGCCTCGATGCAACCTAAGCTTAAGCTCCCTGACTTACCACATATTTAGAGATTGGCGTGCGCAGGGACGTGTCTGACCAGAGCTTTTATCATTTAATTACTTATTTTACTATAAGCTCAACACCTCTAAATTGTTCAGACACCTTGGGCTGGGTACAAAGCTCTCCATTGTAACCCAGAAATCCTATAAACTTCTTCTTAGTACCTCTTTCTCCTCCTCACTGCTTATTTTTTTATGTCTCAGGCTTGCTGTCTGTCGGTTGGGTGCTCAGCTCTTAGGGATAGGATCGATGTCCTTCCTACTTCACCAGGTTCTGGCTGAATGGGGGACCCCTATCCTGTTACGCAGGGCCATAGCCGCAGTACAAGTGATGGTGATCATGATTACAGCTGACACCTGAAATAAATGGCACTCCACAAACCTTTTCCACTTCAGCTGCATTAATATGAAGGGCAGAGAATAAAACCGTGATCCCAATGTTGAAAGCTAGGATCAAACTGGTAGTGTTACAGCTGTAGTTCCCCTCCCCTTTTCACGACCAGCTTAGACACCTTATTAAGAATATTTTCTTGCATGCTTTGTGTTATTCCTTTGCCCTCATCAGTGAAGGAATGAAAGAGCAAGCCCAGCTTTTCTACATTTTCTCTCTTTTCCCCTTGGCTGAAGTGTGTGGGACTCAATGTCTAATCTATACAGTTTCTGGGGCAGGCTACGCAAAGAGAATACACCATTATTAGCTGAGGACATCACGGAGATGCTTGAACAATGCCCCATTGTGAGAGTGGAGAGAGGTTGTTGATGGTTCAGCTCCAAGTCATGAATTCCCTCTGCTAACCCCATAGCTGACCCACGGGAACCTTTTCTCCTTGCCTGCTACCCCTCTCTTTTCTTGAAAAGACTTTGTTGCCGTTCTGTTAATAAGGGTACTCATTTGCATGGTAATTTGCACTTCCAGCTCACAGATAATCCACAGCAAGGATGTTGCTTGAGTTCTAGACATGAAAATAAAGGGTCCAGAGACCTTAAATGCTTTATTCAGTGATGTGCTTTGCAGAGGAGGAAGAAGACTGGTCTACCTCCGCTCTCAGCTTCTGGACTGTACCTCTTTCAAACACGGGGTTATTAATGCAGTAAGTGGGAAATTCTTTTCAAAATCCCCTCTGAAAGCTTGATTAGGTGAATGCCCATTTCCCTGCATCTCAGCCAGCACACTAACTTTTCATCATGAGGCCATCATAAATTGCAGATTTTAGTGGGAGCTGGAACCAGTACCGGGAAACCTTGCTTGTTCCATCATTGCATATGGAAAGCTCTTTAGGATGGACACATTGTACTTGTTTCCTCGCTGAAAATCTTCACAAATGCAGGTTTTGGCTTCCTACCCAGAGCTTTGAAGAAATCACTCTGATAAAATCTCTCCTGCCCTCCGCAAGAGTTTTCTTTCTTCCCCCAGAGTTACCAGCGTGTCAGTGCAAATGGGTTCAGCCAGGGCATTTAGCAGAGCTGGCATATTTGGAGAGTGAGGGCTTAATTCTCACTTTTGACCCTGTATGCCCTCACACGGGCACTAAAATCGCAAGTCAAATGTTCTTTTAAATACCCAAGTGAAAACTGTCCGGGTGATGATGATCCCTAGTTTCTGCTCAGCTCTAAGTAGATTTACGACAGCCTTAACTTTTAACATCCGTGTCACAAGCAAACACTCGCTGCTAGTTTTGCGAAGGATGTGATAAATAAATATATTTCTGAGCTTCAGCATTTTCAAGTTTGATAATCTTGGCTTTCGGTTTTGTTTTGTTTTGAAGTAAGCATAAGCAGGTTAACTTCTGTGAATGTGAGTGGTTAGATTTATTGATTTGACAGGTTCATATTGACCTCTTGTCTTGGTCAATATTTGCCTAGGAGGATAATAAATTTTGGTGCCTGTTACAAAAGTCAGTAAGTGTATAGTACCTAGAAGAGAAGAAATTTGTAGTGCTAGAAGTTTTATTAACCAATAACGAAAGCTCGGTAGAACTAATTATTTTCAGGTTAAAGTCAAATTAATCAAACCACTGGGATGCTTTAGGGATTTTTTTTTAAAAGAATGGTCAAGCATCTTGACCTGTGATTTGGAGATGCTTAGCTTCAATTTATCCAAGTTTAATAAAGGAAACGGGGGAAAAAAAACAGCAAAGATGTTTGATTTATAGTTAAATAAAGCCTTTTCTTTAACCTGAGGTTAATATATTTGTGTTCATGTGGGGGGGAAAGAAAAAAAAGCCCACCAAAGGAACAAATGCAAAACTACAATCCTTTTCCTCTCAGTTCAGCTAAGTAATAGAAAAAGTGATTCTTTGAGCCAGTGCTTGTTACTGCATTTGTTACACAAGCTTTTACTAGAAGTATCAGGAAATTTCTCTGCATTACGGCAATGTCTTATTTAGACTTTAAGAAAGAGGAAAAAAAAAAGGACAGACAAACACTTATCTCCAGGGAGGCAACAACTGATTCAGCTGCAGCCAGCCGTTCCCGTACATTTACCAGAGTACATTCCTCCAGGGCTCCCACACTGCTGACCTACAAAAGGTGAGCTCTGGGAGCTTACCGAGTTGCTGTCTTCCCAGACTAGACGCAAGACTGTTAACGACATGCAAAAGGGAAAGATTTTCTCCCATTCTCATTGCTGGAGGAGCCATTTTCATCCGTCTAAAGGGTTTCCCACCGCTCTGCCACTTCATAAAAAGGGAGATGACGCTGATCCCATCGCACATTCTTCCCATTGCTCTGGATGAAGGTATTTAATAAAAAGGAATGTTCCTCTGAAGTTTTGTCTAACTCTTCTCTGAATTAACGCGGGACACCTCATGCCTTTCCGCAGCTGCTGTCTTGTTTACATATCACGGTTTAGAAGGACATTCCCGTCCCGGGACATATGGAGCATGTATGTTACATACTGCATTCTAGGATAAGTCTAGTTAAATCCCATTTTTACGGCTTGAGTTTTTAAGCCCCCGAGAGACTTGGCTGTGGGAGACTGACAGGGGAGACAGGTGTGTCGTGGATCCAGACTGGTGACAACTTTTCAGATTTGGCCGCATTCTTCCAGCAGCAAAGGGCAGAGCAGCTGGCAGCCCCCGGGCCCTCTGCCTCTGCGGGAATGCCTGCCGCAGGGAGAATAAGGGGCTGCTTTGCCCCTTCTGTGAGCAGCACGGCTGCCACACAGCCTGGCACTGCTGGCCAGAAACAGGCCTTCCTGCAGAAGCATGTGGCAGGGGTCAGCAGGCACAGCAAGGCCTCCTTTCGCTGCACTGCCACCGGCTCTCACCTGGGCAGTCCCTTTTCCCTCCCTGGTGCGTATTCATGATGCCTTTGCAGCAGTGATGTAGCAGGGATGAAGAGCTGCACCACTTTCCTAGTCAGGCTACAAGTCCAGCCACAGGAAAAGCAGCTAAGGAAAAGCAGAAACCAGCCACCTTCTTTGGTTGTAAAAGAGGAATGGTGTGAGAATCCGGGATGAAATCCCAGCCCCCCACTTCCCTCATATGTGGTATAGCCAGCAGGCAATCTCTCTTCAGAGTCTTTTTTTGCAAGATGTTATAGGTATTTCTGCATACAAGCTATTTCCTCTTTTTTTTTTTTCTTTTTTCTTTTTTTCTTTGAAGGTCACTGTAAGGGTGAGCTGCATCGTTACACAACTCAGCAGAGGCAGGTGCTACAATTACCTCGTCTAGAAAATAACGCAAGAGCATTTGCTCTTTTGCAAGGAGAGCAAGCATCTGGGATCTTTCCTCTTTCATGCTAATCTCATTTGCTGTGACGTGAATGGATTCAGATCCCTGAATTTTCCTCAAAGAGCATCTCTAAGCACCCACCAGCTGATGTGCAGGAATCGAGGGGGCTGTGGGTAGAGCCTTGGTACCAGCCCCCTTCCTTTACAGCCGCCTTCCTCCCACCCTCCCCCAGACCCATTTTCCCTCCCTCCTGATAGCAGCAGCGGTGTCTGGTGCCTCCATGCAGCAGCAGAGAGGACAATTTGGGCCTGAAGTGGCCTCATTGCTTGGAAATCACCTGCCAGAGAGCACAGGAGGGCGACGTGCGGGTGCCCGGGCCCCATCTCACCAGAGGATCAGCGGTGGGCAGCATGGGGCCCCTGGGCCATCTGGATGTGGCATTTGGGACTTTTGGCTCTAGAAACTCTAGACTAGGGTTTGTGTTCCACTTAAACAATACTAGAAGCTGTTCTTGTAAGAGCTCAGCTGTTTTGGTGGCTACCTGAGCGGCTGAGGTTTTAAGTAACCAAAGTCAGTGATGATTGCTGGACCTTTATTGGCATGGTCAGAAGTCTTACTAAAAAATAGGAGGCTTTTCCTGAAACTTAACTGAAAAGTAGTCCTTTTCTTAATAAAGCTTTTGGCCAAGGGTTTGGGTTCATATTGGGGATTTAAATGCCTCTTTCTTTCTAAGACTTTCCCTTTTCCTTATTTTTCTTAGCACTGAGTGAGCCAATAACTTAATGAAGTGGAAGAAGAAAGATGACCAAAACAACATAGCCATGAAATATCATGTACCTGACGCTGTTGAACGCTGCTATTAAATTTGTCATTGTGCATGTTACTGGCTTAAAACTCAGAAGCAAAATCCGAAACAGAATCAGAATGTAGCAGAACATTTATTTTGGCATTTTAAACACTGAGGCACGTATTTAGAACAGCTTGTGGAGGAAGAGTCACACCTCTGAAATCAAAACGAAGCCCATGTTCACACCTCACGTGTGAAAACCGGGCCTAAAAATAACGTAATAGCTTCACTACATTACACAAACACACACACACTACAGGCAGAGCACAGCCATAGGGCAGAGCCACTGGTGCTCCCCCTGCCCCAACGCTGCACAGGCTTTGGGGGCTTCACCCCCAGCGGCATCATCTGGTTTGGTTCCACCAGCAAGGCCCCTGGCCCACGTGCACCCCAGCTGCCTGGAAATGGGGTATAATCAGGAGATTTACTTCCAAAGCATGCTCATGGCCTGATCTAAAGCGGTAATGTATGCCCAGGCTGGTGCGGCTGCAGCTGCTCAGCACCTCTTGCTGTTGCTGCAGGCAGGGGCGTTGCCGAAAGGTGCCCCTCTCCCTTCAGCCTCTCTGTTGGTGGCCTGGTGATGCAGAAAAGCTTGGTTTGCTCACGTGCTGGCTCTGTGTGCAGTGCTCCGTGTGCCACCTTACATGCTGACCGCGTGCTAGCGCAGCTCCCCGTCTGCTTACGGAGCACAGTGGGCAGCACAGAAACGCGTCGTGCCGCTTGCGACAATTACCTGATTTTATTTAATAGCGTGCTGACTAACAGCTCTCCTGGATACTGGGGATAATCATCCCCTCTTCCAGCCCGTTAAGCGAGGAGGAGTCATCTCGTTTCCTCCCTGCACTCTTCCCTTGGGAGTGCAGATGCAGAGAAGAAACAGCCCGGTGCGCTCCCCTTGTGCAGAAGGAATGCTCTTGTTAGGGGTCCTTGGCTTGCTGGGCAGGAGGGAGTCTCCTCTGCTCTGCTCTGCTCTCCTTTCTTCTCCTCTCCTCGATGTGACTCCCTGTAAATTTCAGAATAATCCAAACCCTCTGCCTCCTTATGTGCTGCCTGTATTACTAAACGTGTTTGAGGGACTAACGTCCGTGAGAGTGAATCAGAAGGTAAATCAGCTGCTCCACCAACAAGAAGTATTCAAAAAGCATGAATCAGGCAGGTCTTCATAAAAATATCATGGAACTGTCTATGAATCTTCAAAGTACACAAAACAAATTTCTTTTCACGTTCGCTTGTGGTCTCAGCCTTTAGCACTTGCATTTTAAACCTCTTCCAAAATCCGGAAGGCACAAACTTCTCTCTTCCTTTTCTCTTTTTAAATTAAAGAGGTTCTTGTGCAATCCTGGCTCTGGGCACCAGGTTTCAGAGGAGCCTTCCTTCCCTGTGGCCCAGCCCATGCACCTACAGCAGGAGCGGCACCCACGGCATCTGCCTCACAGAGGAGGATCAGAGCTCATTCAGAGACATCTGCAAACTGCTGGCAGCACAGCCCCGCTCAACAGCTGAAGAAAACACCAACAATATGACAGGGAAATAAGGACAGAAGCAAAGCCTGAACCTCAGCGAGCACAAACCAAAGGGCTTGCTTTGTGGTGCTCACAAGACCACGGTTCACAAGAGGAAAAAGGAAAAAAGAGCAAAAAGCAAACAGGTGATTACTGGTGTCAGTGTGTATTGCTCGAAATTTGTTATGCACACCCCTTAGGAGGTACCTGGCATGATAGGCTCCTTGGTCTCTCTCGCCCTCCTGCTGTACCTCTTCCAGCTCAAATGATGCTTTCTTTTAGCACTCCTTCATTACACAGTCAACTACCTGCTCACCTGGGAAATAAAGGTTAATTGGCCCTGTACGATTACAGATTCATGTCACAGGCACCCGAGATAGATGAAATTAACTAACAAGCATTGCAACAGTGGTAATGACTAAGCTAGAGACACCTTGAAATTGTCACCCAAAGCTAAAAGTTGTGACTAGCATACTACTCAGGTAACTGTGAAGTATGAAGTTATACAGGCATCTTTGGAAGCTATTTACAGGTGATTAAAGCAGAATTAATCCATGATAAATTGCAACATCCCCCAAATCACATATCTCCATTTTTTTTAAATTAAATTGTATGCAAGTGACCTTCTATCCTCCTCCATCCTGATACTCCATTTCACTTCGTTAGCAATTAGTACCACAGAAAAGACATCTCAGAACAGATTTTCAACTCATTTAGCAGTTCATTCTGGGATGATGGAAAAACAATTGAATCAGAGACTGAAGCTAAACGGTTCATCTGAGTACAGAAATGCTGTTCATTACGCTGGCTATGTGCAGAAATGGCACTTTCTGTCTCAGGCCGTCATTCCAAGAACAAAACAGCACATGAGGCTGGGTATTAACTCCTAATTCTGCCCACCGTAGTGGTTGCCACAAATCAGTGGCACTGCCTATAGCAGAGACTGGATTCGTTTCAAAGAGCTTCCTCTTCAAGAGGACCTACGGTCGGCTCTCCACCCAGCAGGGCTGCTCAGCCCTAGGTCCCGTGGCACACGTCGGTTAGTTGTGGAAAGGTAAGGATGAAAGATAATGTAAAATTATGTTAATTTTTGTAAATAACTCAAAGAAGGCTAATAAGGAAACGAGCCTTTGTGCTAGTTTTATATCTTCGTCTGGTTTCAAGCAAGAGCATGTTCCTTTTCAGGGCAAGCCAAAGAAAAAGTAGTTTTGGTCTCTGAATGGAAATGGGTTTAGTGAGGAACCAAACTGTGTCTCTGAAATGGAAGTGCAAATGAAAACACTGTATGCCTGGCTTGCTTGAGAGACCTCAGCAGAGGGAGGGGAAAGAAAGGGAAGGGAAGGGAAGGGAAGGGAAGGGAAGGGAAGGGAAGGCAAGGCAAGGCAAGGCAAGGCAAGGCAAGGCAAGGCAAGGCAAGGGGTCTTGCTAGTCGGGTGAGATGTGGTCTGTGCTTGTATAGACAGGGAAATAAGAAAATAACTTCAAGAGGTGAGAAATGCCAAAGAAATAAAATAGGTATGGTAAAAGAAGGTGTTTAAGAGGTTTATTCTCCCTGAACATATTCCCTCAAATCCTATTTAATATTAATGGGACTTAAATACACAGCTCGTGGGGAAAGAACAGAGACCCTTATGTGCTTAAATAGGACCCTGCTATTTGGAGCAGCACAAGAGGTAGCTGAAAGTAGCTGCTTAAGCTGTAAAGAAATGTGGAGTACAGATGCACAGCATGAGCCACTGGGAAAATAAAATAAATCCAATAAAACAGAGGAAATAAAGAGATAATTGATGTAAGGGCCATACCCTAAATCCAGGTAGCTTCCTTGCCTCTAGTAGATCTCCTTGACTTGCATTAAATATGTAGCCCATAACAAACAGCTACCACTCACTCTGGCCAGCAGATAACTGCAAAGATACACACACAGTTGGCAGCACATTTCTGTAAAGAATGTTCCTTCCCCTGTTTGCCATGCCATGTGATAAATGCTGCAAGGAAGAGGCACATCCTTGCACACCTTTGTATTTAGCCAGAAAGAAAATAACTCAAGAGACAGCACCGTAGATATTTGTATTGAGCTAAGAGCTT
Source organism: Netta rufina (assembly GCF_964035555.1). NCBI lineage: Eukaryota > Metazoa > Chordata > Aves > Anseriformes > Anatidae > Netta > Netta rufina. The sequence continues at coordinate 4,880,876 of NC_140127.1, forward strand.
GCTGGAGACATTTAGGAAGATGTGAAGGGTCAGTGCCCCATGGGTGCTCAGCAGGAGAGCTCGAGCAGCCTGCAGAGCTGGATGGTGCAGAAGGGTGGCCGCAGCTGGAGAAGGGATAAACTCTGCCACAATGACAGCAAAGGTGGGAAGTAAACCCAGAGCATGCTTTTTTCTGATGGGTCTCATCTCCTGACTGCAGAAAATCAATACGTGTTAGCCTCAAGTCCGGAAGGAGCGGTGCTCTGACAGGCTCCCCCAGGAAGCTGGGTCCTGCAGAGCTGCCTGATTCACAAGGGTGCGAGTGGCACTAACGGGAGCCTGCCCCTGGCTTATCGGCACTGCTTTGTCAACAGATTTTTTCAAATCAGAATAAAAAAAAAACACAAATAAAAACAAAACAAAACAAAAAAAAACCACAACACAACAAAATGAACCACCCTCCAGATGAAATCACTAAGGCAACAGGCAGCTCCCCTAAAACCAGAGCAGGAGCGCGGTTATCGCAAGTCCTGGCAGCCTGCAGCACGGCTCCCTAAACAAGAGCCAGCGCAGGAAGCTTTACATCACGCTTGTAGGGCATGGAGCCTTACAGCTGATTTATGGTGCTGGTTTCAGAACTCTTTGCTCTTTTGGAAGTATATGGGACTTTTCCTATAAACACGGATCGAGGGAAAGGCTTTGGAGTATTTTTTGCACATTGTAATCATATACAGGCACGCTATCACTTGCAAAAAAAGGTTAAATTCCCTCTCCCTACATTTATAAATATATATATATATATCCCATTTTATTTTAAGCACATGGGCTGGGTATTCCTGTGGGTAAACCACCTAAAAATTAGTTCCAGAACAGACATGTTAATGGAGACTCAAATAACTAAAACATATAGTACAGCTGATGAAACCTTGGCAGCAAAATATTAGAGCACTGCCAGAAAAAAGTAGATTCCCACCTTACAGCCAAATTTTATTACCCGTTTGATGACTGATACTACCAGTTTCCTTTGGTCTTGGTAACTGTTACGTATTTCTTGTGTTCTGGAGATTGATGTGCGACTGCCTGCAGCCATAGCACCTAGGACTGTGATGCTGAGGGGTTTCTCAGGTTAGGCTAGAGGGTCAGCCTTAGTTTGACTCCTGGATGCGGACTCCCTGCCCATATGCCAGTGTGCAGCGTGGTGTCTGGGCACATCATAGGTCCGTCCCATCCTCTCCTGTGCGGCAGAAGGTTGACAGGCACTTGCTCGCATCCCTTGAGGACTGCAGGACACATTTTGTGAGTTATGGATACCTCCTTGCTGGCTTCCTGCGGGGAGCAGCACTGATGCTGGATTTTATACTCGTCACGAAGTTCTTTGGAAAAGGTATCTTCACTTCCTTTCAAATCTGTCTAGCAAAGCATCTGCTGTGCTTCGCACAGGCTATGGCTGATTTCTGTGGAAGGGAGCGATTCCTGTGCAGGATTTACACACACCAGCAACAGAGCCAGCGTTGAGGGGCAGGCTTAATCCTCAGCTGTGCTCCAGCTGATATCAAAGAGCTTTTACATTTAATAAGTCTCAAACACTTGCAATCACAGATGATGGAAAAATACAGGAAAATCCAGTAGAACCAACCTATCCTCTAGGGTAAGATGGAACAGAAAACGGAGAGCATGGGATTTCCTAAATGGATGCAAGTCCATGCTCAGTGTTAATGAAGAATTATGCACAAAGCTCCATTCTGTTCTAGGAGGAGGGTTTATCTAAATACGATGACAGGAAAACAAACAAGCAAACACCACTGGAAAAGTGATTTGGGGTATGTGTGTGTCAGAAAGCAGATATATGAGTAAGTACCCATGGAAAAGTCTTCTCCCCAAATATTTCTTCCTCTGCTTCACCCAGGAGAACAGACCCCAAGCAGAGCAGACCCCTCTCCAGAGGGCTTTTCTGCACGCCTTGTCTCTGCTCACATCACCTGGCCTTCCACATCAAGCAGAAAATACTTCAGCCGCAGTGATCAAAAACATTCCCTTTCCTGCCCCACTGGGGGAATGTGGCTCCCAAAGCCTGCTGGGATCTGCTTCTGTCCCTGCAACAGGGACTGCTGTAATTTTAGACCCTCACTGTCCTTAACCAGAAACAGCCAGAAGGACAAGTTTTGAGAGGCTTTAACCAACCCAGAACAAAGCTCTCAGCCAGAAAACTCTTCCTTAAGTACTTGGCACACCTTCTTGCTGTGAGACATCCCCAGCATCAGGTAGAGGGCAGATCTTGTCATCTGCTGAGCCCAGATAAGCTGGCTTCAGCCTGCCAGGTAGTCCAGAACAAATTCCCCTTCCTCTTATTTCCCTCCAAACATTACTGCTTTCTGCAGCATTATCATGGGGTCACCCTTCTGTCCCTGCTTCCCCCTTTATCAGCCCTCACCCTCACTGATGTTTACTGTAGGTCCTATACGACCAGGTGCTGATGTATTCCTGCTCTCCTATAAAGACAACATCTCTCTCAACTCCCTGAGAGAACAAGAGCGGGCATTTAACTCATGTACATTTCAGCTGACTGGTTTTGACAGTGCAATCTTGGAAAGATAAAGGAACAGGAAAGCTGACATTAACTCCCAAGCAGACATCTATAATGCAACACGGCGAGTTGCTGGGGAGCAAACGTGTGGAGGGCTCTGGGTTAGGGAGAAGAAAAGCAGGGCTATGGACAATAGCAACCCCACAGAAGAGATCTGGGGCTAAGGAGCATGACTGACACCGAGGATGGTAAATTAACAGGTCGCCTCATGGCCCCTTGCTCCCTCAAGGCTGTCCTCACCAAGCTGGGCCTCCACAGCCAGCACTGTCATCAAGGACTCAAATTTTCTTACTGGCACAGCAAACTGGAGGGCAAGACAGCTTGGGTTTGCCTTTGACATAAAAATAATAGAAGTAGCATTAAGCATATGACAGCTACAAGAAGTCAGTGACAGCAATTTGAAGAATTTGTGCCCCTGAAAGACGCAGAGAGTTGTCTGGCAGCTGGAGGCCTGGCAGTTGAGATGATGCAGACACAAGGCCGGGACCTGTAATCCCAAGCAGCCGGGCTACTTTATTTTGCTTATTCGCATAAATACTTGTGAAATCTACAGGAGATCTACGGATTCTTTAGCTGATAATATCTCCTTCCTGGCCTCCTTTATCTCTCTGCTCGTGGAAAGGAAAAATATCCTAAATTTCCTGATTGGGTTTCAGACACTTCTGACTGCCAGTGTACTGTGGGGCTATGGCTCTCAGAGTCTGTGCCCAGTGTCCAGTATCATTTTCATGATAATGAGTTAATTTTTGTCCAGACATCATGAATGTGCTTGCCCATTCTCCTTCCCAAAGAATTTCATTATTATTTTTTTTTTTAAATGCTCATGTCCTTTGAAAGTGGGTTAAATCTTCTACTATTAATGACATAGCATTTTGAAATTGTATTTGAACAGTGAAGAGGGGACCAACATTGACAGAGGTAGCCAAATTGGAGATTAGTGGAGAAAAACAAACAAACAAACAAGTGCTAAAACTGGCATTTCTGTTGAATCCAACTTAGATCTGTTCAAAATATCCTAACAATGAGAGACTGAACCACTGCTTGGAAAAGACTGATTTTCAGAGCCCACCACTGCCTTCTTCAGAGCTAGCAACATAAAAGAGAGACCCCAAGAGGACTGAGGAATCAGTAATAGCAGCAAGAAGGGGAGCTGAAAAAAACACAACAAGGGTACCAGACATCCTGATAAGGATTTCCACTTGTTTTCACCATGGTAATTTGGTTAGAGAGAGGAACAAGGCCCCAAGCAGAGCTGAGGAGGACAGTTTAGAATAAAGCACATTCCTGAATATGTCGTGATTGTAAGAAGTTATTTTATTCCAATAAGCTAGCTGGAATTAGTATTATTCCTTTTCATTTATACTTATTTATCACAATTTTGTATTATTTGGAATAATAATGATAGTTATTTCTTATCCAAAACTGAAAAAAAAACCAACACACCCAACAACACCAGACTTCATCTGTTTTAAAGTGTTTAGAGGACACTGGCCACTGAGCCAAGGGAGGAATTCCTGCTACAACTAACCTGTTTTAAGGATGTAAATCACTGACAGTACTTATAGAGATGTTAGTTATCTGCATTATCATGATTGCCACAAAGATATAATTGCCAATGTCCTGTGCTCTTCACCTTCACTTTTCTAGTATTTTTTGCCCATGTGCTGGGGCATAAAAATATCCTCAAATCTACTAATGCGTTTTTTCAGAGGTGGGTTCCATTGTGATCCCTCTTCCCATTTATTGTAGTCATCTCTCCAGGAAATAAAACTTCTCCTTAAATATAACTGTTTCTGCATACAGAAATTATTTAGTAATGACCTCACATAAAATAATAGGAGAAAAACAAAACAAAACAACAACAACAAAACAACAACAACAACAACAAAAAAAAAAAACAACAAACAAAACCAAAACCAAAACCAAAACAAACAAACAAACAAAAAACAGAAATTGGGAATTAACAAGACGTAGAAAAATCCCCTGCTGTATCCTTTGCTTTTTATGCTGGATCGTACATCTTGACCCTCATCTTAGCATTTCTGTGTCCTCCTAACGCTCCAGCACACGTGCAGGAGTGCTTTCATGACTGATCCTATTGATCTGGGTCCGGCTAGACGTATGAGTAAACTTGTGTTAATACAGGGCTTTTCAGGCTCAGAAACTCTTCATCCCAACTTCATCCTCACAGTCCTCCACAAAGACCCTCCAATTCCAGCAGCCTTTGCTTACAGACAGATAAACAGAGCAGGGAACCGAGGGATGTGAATTGGCCTGGAGTCAGGGCAAGGAAGCCTTGTTTTATTCTGAGCTTCTCGAGTCTGGTCTCCTCGTTCCCTTTCTGATTATGGCTCTCCGCTCAGTGAAAGCCCTGCCAGAACGTCCCAAGCGTCGGCTGCATTTTAGAGCAAGTATTTGAGGCTATGAAAAATGCAAGGTAGTCAGTGTATCTGTTATGAAGTGTTTTGTAATACATTCACATGAAAAACGCTCGTGAATTTTAGTAAAAAATGATATACAGTGTCTGAATTTTGTCTTGAATCAGTCAGTTTGTGGGTCTAGGAGAACTGTTTTCATCATGTGGAAAAAGGAAATCCTGTGAAATATATTAAAATCCAGATGCAAGGGTTTTTTGTTATTATTATTTTTATTATTTTTATCAGGTTTGCCAAAATACCAGCAAGGTTATGGAACTAATAAACTAAATCCTATGCTCATGTGACTCAATTGCCTCTAGTCTGAAGATAAGTCTGACTTAAAGATTCAAATATATGGAGTGTTTGTACAGTAGATGTGAAATGAGTATATCTAAGCATTAAATCACCAGTAAGTGTTATCCATCTGCTAAGTATATTAATGTACTGCATCATGTATGCTGTACTTTAATGTGCTTATATTAAATTTAAAGTGGCAGGAGGCAATCTATTTGGATATTTGAAAATGAAATGCTTTTCCTTTTTTTTTTTTTTTTTTTCTTCCAAAACAGTTAAATGTTCTGTTTTTCTGGTGGTCCTGTGCCATCTTGGCAGGTAAGACGAGCAGCTCTTTGGGAAATCCTGTACTGCGTAACATGTAAGGCAGCTGAGCAGCAAGGCAAGTCACAGAAGTGCTGGATTCCACTTCCACCTCACGTTTTACCTACATAGGTTGACACAGGTGGAAGAAAAACTCCAAAAAAATAGGGCACTCCAAAAATTAGGGCACAAGAGGCACAGAGGGTGAACTGGGCAGGAACAAGAGGAATGGAAGATGTGTCTGACTGAAGCTACAGTTCATGTCAACGTGCAGTGAATAATGTAAAGGCGCAGCTTGGAAGCAGGAACATTTGGAACAGAGATTTCGGGTCTGTTCTGGAGCGTGCATGACGGCTGGTGACTGCTGGAGCCCGTATCCTCATCTGTGTCACCTCAGCTCAAATGCTGAGTCCCAGATTCTGCTTTCTACTTGTCCTTACCCTGTACCTCCTGCTGTTCTTGACCATTTATACAAAACATTTTATAAGCAGAACATGACCTGTCATTTCGGCAGAGGGAGGCTTACTTTTGGCCTAATTCTAATGGCAAGTTTATGTTGTATCTGGTAAAGAAATCCAGTCGCGGATCACGGGTTGGTCAGCCAGAACGTGACCTGCTGTAGACATAGAAATATGGGAAGAACTCCAGACACTCATCCTGTCTGGTGGAAAATCCTTATCTGCAGGCACCGTGCACGTCTTCAAACGCAGAGCCGTGCCCTGCAAACAGCAGCACCTTGCGTCAGCACCTCCATCCCAGCCGTGCTTGGGATCTGCTGGAAGGCAGTGCATGGAGATGGGGATCTTCAAACGGGAGTGCTCCTCTGTGTTGGGGAGCGGGGCTGCCTCGGCTCTGCCCGCACCAGCACCTCAGGAGGCTGCAATTAAAATCCCTTCCCGTCTTCTGCTGCTCTTCCAGGCAGGCCGCTGTGGCTCTGTGGGCTCTGCTGCTCTGCGTGTGGGTGCTCTCGGCCCGCTTGGTGCATCTGTGGCACTGCTCCACCTCAGCTGCCAGGCACAAACCCGGCCTTCTGAGCATTTCAAGAGTTTTGGAACCTGGATTTAGGTGGCATATTGGCTTAACCGTGACCAGGAGCATCCAAGTGGTACAGTTCCTGCCTACCAGTAGTTAGAGGTGAACTGTTTTTACTGTTTTACTCCTGGAGTAGGGGTTTGACTCCAGATATCCAGTTATTCTCAGTGATTCAAAACCACTAAATCTTCATTGATAAAAAGCATAAAAAAAAAATACTATTGTTTTTTAAAGGGGGGAAAAAAGGGATATCATCTCTTTCATTGCCCGGTTAGCATTCTCAAGAGCGCTACAGAAGTCTGTTTTCAATCTCAGCCACGATCCCAAATAGATGCCTTTGGCACCATCATGGCTGCGAAATAAGAAGCAGGCTCACTGGCACCGAAGGCGCGCATGTCCCGGATTCCCTCTGCCTCCGGCTTGCGAGGAGGCAGCAAAAGCAGCGAGGCTGAGCCTTGCCATCCTCATTTTATTTTTTATTTATTTTTTATTTTATTTATTTATTTATTTGTCTCTCCCCTCCCGTTTATCGCCTTCAGGCGGTGTAAGCGCACTGCACAGCTGCTGCTCGTCCACTGGATGGTACCAAGCCCCCGAGCACCGCCGGGCACCGCGGCTGAGCTCCGCGCGGGGCTGATGCGGGTGGCCCCGGGGGCTAGCGGGCTGCTCGCCTTGGAAGCCCGGCGGAGGCCACCCTCGGCCAGCGCTGGCTTGCCACCGCGGGGGCGCGCCACCTCGGGGGCGCGCCGCGCATACATTATGCAAAACGCCCCCCCCGCCCAGGTGAATAAATTATGCTAACGAAGAAGGGGAGGGGAAAAGAGGGGAGGGGGCTTCCCCGCCCCGGGGAGCCCGCAGGCAGGTGGGGAGCGGGGGGGGAGCAACAAGTCCGGCGGCCCTGGGAGGGAGAGAGAGAGGGAAGAAGGAGGGGGAGAGGGAGGAAGAGGAGCAGCGGGGGGGGGCTTCCCTCCCGCCCCAAACCCCTCTGACAAGTGGCCCGGCGGCCGCAGAGCGCTCCCAGCACCGGGCGGGCGGCAGCCGCGGGGGCTCGACCCGCTCCGGAGCCTGCGACCCCCGCCGCTGCTCGGGGGGCTGCGGGGGGAGCCCCCTCCGAGTGCGACAACCAGCTGTCCGCCCGTTTTTTGTGGTTTTCTTTTTATCTTTTTTTATTTTTTTCGCCTTGATTCTTGCCGTCCCGCCTTCCCGTTATTTCGTTTCCCCGCCGTTTATTACCATCACCATCACCATCGTCGTCGTTCTTATCCTCATTTTCGTGTTCTTGCCGCTGTTTGCAAACTACTCGCCTCCATGGGGGGCGGAGGGAAGGAAATAAAAGCTGCCGCAGCTGAAGGGTGCGAAAGCATGCGGGGGAAGAGCCGGGGAGCCGCAGGACGGGATGGCAGCGAGCGGCCGGGCTGCTCCGGGGAGCGCTGCCCGCGGCCGTGCGGCTCGGGGCTGGCCGCCCTCCTCTCGGCGCTGGCGGCCGCATCCTGCCTCTACCTGGGGGTGCGGACCAGCGACCTCCAGGCCAGGCTGGAGGCCATCGAGGGAGCCCGAGGGGGGTCGTCGGCCGCCGCCGCTCCGCTCCCGCCGCTGCCCGGCTTTTCCCTGGAGCAGCTGAACGCGATGATGCAGGAGAAAGTGGAGCGGCTCCTCGCCCAGGTGTGTGGGACGGGACGGGACGGGTACGAGGCGGGGGATGCTCCGGGAGGGGGTGCTGAGAGCCCCTGTGGGGTCAGGGGAGGCCGGTGGGGCAGCTCCGCGGGTGGCCAGGGGAGTGGGAGAGCGAAAGGGATGGGGTGAGGATGGGGGACAGCAGTGATGGGGGGCTTGGGGAGGTGACCATTGAGGTGTTGGGGGTGATCATTGAGGTTGGGAGAGTTGGGTGGTGACCATTGATGGGAGATCAGGGGGCTCACAGGGTGGCCATCACGCTGGAAAGCCCCGAGGGTTTTTTTCCTGTGAGTCCCTGTGCTTATCCCCTGTGTTTGTAATAAAAACGCAATAAAAAAGTACGGGGGTGCTTGCGAGGGGGTGGTGGAGGTGGGAGAGAGCTGGTGGGTTTCTTTCAGCAGTTGTAGGGGTGGAGGGGTCAGGGATGGAGGCTGGGTCGAGTCCGAGTGAAGGAGCCCCAGCTGGTTGTGCAGCCTGTGAGCGAGTTGTAAGTCGCGGTTTGCAGGCACGCGGGTCTGCAAGGCTTGGCCAAGCCCGCTGTGTCCCCTCACACTGCTTCTCTCGCCCACAGAAGTCCTACGAGCACTTGGCAAAAATACGAGTCGCGAGAGAAGTGCCTCCAGAATGCAGCTGCCCACCAGGTAACAGGCACAGCCTGCAAACCTCTCCCCTCGCAGGCTCGTAATCCTGGGGGTTTGCATCCCGCGTGTTTCAGATACACTTAAGTCAGGTCAAGGGGATGTTGCTTAAGTCAGCACCTACGCATTGGGTGGGAAAGGTGTGAAGCCCAGAACTGTATTGCATTTCCATTGTGGCACTGGGTAGGATAAACGTGAGTTAAAAATCTAGCGCCAGGTTGGAAGATGCCGAGCAATAACTTATGAAGAAGTTAACAATCCACCGTAGCAAGAAGAAATACACCCGATCTTAAATGGGGTAGTACTGAATCAAGGCATTGAGTGCTCGGTTTAGGAAGTCAAACAAAAATCCCCAGTGAAAATTTATAACAAGGATTAAAATAAGCAGAGAATGCATCGCAAGTCAGCAGCGAGTACATACAAGAGCTTTTTCAGTGGTGCCTTGTTTTCCTGGAGCAGCAGATTAAAGCAGTTCCCCTCAGAAGGGATGGCAGGTTTCACACCGAGGATTCAGATCTGCATTTGTTTATGCCACCGGTGATGTTGCTTGACTTTGGAAATGGGGATTTCCAATATCGGGATCAGTTGTTTGTGTACACACAGTGATGTTGTCTGTGTTTTTGGTGGTGCTTTTTGACAGTCTGACCGTCAACATTGTGCTAGATTTATAAACGTCTGATGACACGTACCCAAGTTCAAACAGCATCTTAAAAGCAAAGAAAATGATGGTAATGTTTCACGGGGTGGTGTGGGAATTCCAGCATCCTCTGTGTGATGAAGCACGATGCACACACAGTGTGTTTTATGTACCCTCACGTCCCATATGGAGAAAAGAGCACGTTACCTTTACAGGTAGAGTAGCGACAATCAGCAAGAGCTGAGCTGCTGGTAATGTTTGCCAGTAGAGCTATGCACTTAAATAAGGCTCTCTTTTGATTAGGGGTGTAAACCCTGCCAAGCTTGTTGGTCTGAAGGAGCTACTGAACTTCACTGTGCAGTATTTTATGTACAATGTGCAGTATCACAGTGTTATGCTGATATTACAACTGAGAACAGAATTTCTTACTGGCTGCTATAGGAGTTACTGTGGCTAGTATGAAAAGAATAATGTACATGACAGACTACTGTAAAGGAACGTATAGATTTGCTCAGCTCTTGGCTAGTTTTGATAAGAAACTTTGGTTTACTGCTGTACTATATATATGTATATTTACCTCCTTTAAGACTGAAGTGAGTGTAGGGTGCTGATTTTATTTTTCTGTTGCTTAACTGCAATAATTACAGGGTTGAAGCTTGTGCATTAAAAATGGGGATTGCTCATCGCGTTGTATGCAGAGATGTACTCTGTGAGGCCAAAATGCTGCTGAATCTGATTCCAAGCAGTCTCGCTTTGTTCTCCTTGTTTAGATCCGTTTGTTATGTTTTCACTTACTGTTTTCAGACTAAAGGTCAGTACCTACTGTTTCACAGTTGTGTTATACGGTGCTTTACTTCCCCACTACCACTAGAGCTCCACATTATACCAATTTTTACCTGTCCTTTATTATTAAGAAGTATGTCTTATCAAATAGATGTTCATCAGCAGAATATCTTCCACGTGCATTGTAGAAATACTCAGGTAGAAGTCAGAATAAAGTGAGCTGGGAAATATCTTCAAGGAAGTAAGATTCATAAGATAAGAAAACTTCTATGAACAGTTTTCTTTTATTTATTTATTTTTTCCACAGAGGAGACTGGCTGTTATGGGGATTAGAGATGTGATACAGAGCTTTTCACCCCTGGGTAGCTATTTCAGTTTGGAAGCAAGTTTTATAGTGACTGGAAGGTATCGCCATGCGATAGCCTCATTTTGGACAGCTTAAAATGCGTTGATGCTCTCGTGCTTGTTGCCAGTGGACAGGTGTCTACATCAAAATGGCATCATCCTGGGAGCCGTGTCTGAGAGAAGAAGAGCAGAGCGGCCCCATCACCAGGGTACTGGGCTTTCCTGATGGCAGGTATTAGGCAGAGCAGGAGAGGACAGAGCAAATAAATTGTTGTTCCTTCATTTGGTTCAGTTTGTTGGGCTTGCTTTTAGGCTGGACACGATGTGCTTTTATTTTTATCCCTAATGCTGCTGTTACAAATCTGGATGGCTATGTTCAGAAAGGCATTTGGTTTAATAGGAAAAGAATCATGGAAACTCTCTTTTTTTTTTTTTTCTGTTGTCTGCTATTTGCAATGCCAAAGAGTAAATTACCTCTCTGCTTCACCACATAGCTCCATTTTTGGTGCTTTATTCTGCTCAGATAGTGTATTTCTTGTCCGGGTTTACATAATAATACAATATATGTCTGTTAGAGATGGCTTTGGAAAGCCTTCATGGTCCACAGGGAATTCTTGAATGATCCCTATGCTGTAAGAAAAAGGCTGCTGCCACATGGCTACCAAAGAAGTTTCCATCATTCTGTTCTCTAAAGAGAAAAAAAAAAGACTATTTAAAAATAAGTTCCTTTGCTCTCTACAAAAAGAAGAGAGGGAAGTTTGGGTTGTAGGTGGAAGGGTGAGAATGTGGTCTCTGATTTAGGGTTTAAATTATGCAACTGATGTAGATCTCAGTAGCTTGAGACGCTCAGCCCCTCATGGCTCTCCATGGTAGGAACTGCATGTTCAAAGGAAACTGGGTTTGAGTGGCTTGGATGCTGAAGGCAGCCAGATTCACAGCTGCTTATAACTTGCAAAGCTATCCGCATGTAGCTCCCTGTAACTCCACAGTAGTCTTCAACATTGTCTAGACTGCAGAGGAGTTACATTTCTCAGATTTTAAAAACTTGGTTTTCACTAAGTGAGTTTTCTAATTATTGTTTGTTTTCTTTTACAAGCCACACAATGTAAGGAAATGTTGAGTTTTGATTTTAATTCTGTAGGACTAAAACCAGATACCAAAGATTTTGTAAATATTTTTAAATGACAATAGCAGGCATTCTTTCTCTTAAAGCAGAGTAATAAAGTTTGAAATGTAAATGCATGCTGACATTCCTCTTAAATTACCTCAGCTCTAACAAGAGTGCTGCAGTCACTGCTGGCAGCTAGTCCTCCGCACATAGGACTAGGGGTGAACTGAGTGGCTAAAAAAACTTTAAGCTTAAACCTGGGAAACAAAGGAAAATGAATATATTATTAATTATTTTAATTTAATGTTTCCCAACCACAACTGATGAACAGAAAAGTAGGTGTGTAGGTAACTATTTCATATGTTTGAATCTTTAAATGGCTCCAGTGGCACAACCAGCTGTTACAAGGCACGGTGCTGGATACTTACTGCCAAGTGCCAGGATTTGTACTGTTGTGGAAGGAGTAACGCTTGCAGATGACACAGGGCTACTCCTGATGCAGTGGAGTTACGGGAAATTAACTCTTAGTAGATTTAGACTCCTTTCTTCCAAACAGTACTCAAGTGCACGCACAGTTTCTGTTGAAGCCTATGGGTCCGAAGCACATGCTCGCGTGTCTTGGTGGATTGAGCCTTTCTGTGCCATACAGGTCAGGTCCTTTGAACTTGTGCTCGTGTGCCACAATGTCTCACTGCATAAGCAGCCTTCAGTGAGCTCACGTGTGTGGTATGGTGAGGTTGGCAGGTGTAGGAGTGAAGTCTGTTGGTGCAGAAGGCTCAGGCTTGGTAAGTGGTAAAGCGAGCAGTTAATTGTGTGGTTCAGTAAGTAAGTTTCTGTTGATTTCACTGAAATTGAGCTTTAGGACTGGGTGACCATTGCTTAAGAAAAAACATGATTTGGCCTATAACATTTTGAGAAAGCCTGTGAAAGAATGAAAGGAAGACTTTTATCCATAAATATTACATTAATGTTTTCAGAAGTGTTAAACTAATTTCTCTTTTCCTTTCCTGTCGTCTCTCTCTCTCTTTTTTTTTTTTTTTTATTTTAAGAGGATTATTTTTTTTGTTGCTTCTGAGGAAAAAATGTTACAATAAAGTCCCCCCCCGCCCCACTTTGCTTTTTTTTTTTTTTTTTTTTTTTTAAAAAGCAAGCTATTATATAAATAGGAGTGCCTATATGCCATACATCTCTTTAATTGTGCATTGGTTGCATAACATGATAGATAGTCTTTAACTGCTGTGACACGCTATGTACTCAGTATAGCTCGCACATGAAGAAAAAACTGCAGTCATTTTATTTCTTCCACAGAGCACAAGCTGAACTTCACTGAGGGGTACTTGGCAAAGATGACTACTTTTCTTTTTTAACTTGTAATTTATTTTTGTTTTTCTTCTTTGCTACAGACAATGTTTACATTCCTTTGCTCTTTCTCTGGTATTTTCCCCCATCAAGAAATCTGTGTTTATTTTCCCATTGTGTTCAAATACCTGTTGCTCCAAACCTTTTCCAGACATGGACACTGTCATTGTTCTTTCCTAGCCAGCTGTTTTGTGCTGTTATGGCAATCATGTCATTCTGATTCTCCATCTCAGTCTTAAAAAGCCTTGTGTTTTGGCATTTGATGTACCTTCTCCTTCACTGTGCAATTTGCTTTGATTTGGTTATAAAGCTTGTTTCAGTCTAGTTGGGTGTATATAGACTTGATTTATATCAGATCATCATCAGATGAAACACCATAAGCCCAGTTTTTTCATACCAGTTGGAATACCAGTTGGTCTTCCTTTGGTTACAATAAATCTAGTAGGAAAACTGTGTTCTACAGTGATAGTTCTCCAAGATGATGTGTATGCTGTATGTATTTTGGTAGCAGCATGGATGGCAAAAATGAATTCATTTTCTTAGCATCCGAATTTGCTTTTGTCCTTCTAAGCACCGTCTAAGATTTGTTCTGACATGTGGTGGAGATAGATGAACAGACTATACAATTTAGGCGCTCTTTGTTATTTCCCTGTGTTCCAGAAAGACTGTTTCCTGGAGCATTTTGATTAGTGAGGCTGAGAGAATGGAGGAGAAATCAATTTGGGGGATTAAAAGAATCCAGAAATTATTATCAGCAGGGTATTACTTTTGTTTGTTACAATTACAGGGAAGTATTTTTTAAGACCAAAGAGGTAAAGAAAAGGGGAGTTGACTTAAATGTTTACTGGCAGAGAGACCCAAAAGAAAATACGGATAGATATAGAAAGTATCCAAAGTGTTTTCCCCTGTTACTTAAAATTCCTGTGTGCGCTACCCATACCTAGCTGCCAGCACTAATTTTTGCCATGTCTGTATCATCTATTTGCTGAATGCAGTGCTCAGCTTTAATTTTGTAATTCTTCTGACAGGGCTTTGAGCTCTTCTTTCATACCTTCGCTGGTTTGATATTTTTCATTTCAATTCCTAGATAAAGATGTTTACTGATGTACAGCAGCATGCAACCTTCCGGGTAGTCTGTCTTGTTTGGATGACTGATTAGAGATACTGTTTTTTCCCTTTCAGAACAGATAAAATATATTTTATTGGCCAAGATATGACCTTTTAATTCTGTTGCCTGTGGGTGAGGAGGTAGGGTGTGCAGCATGATGAATGAAACGTGATGTGGCTCAAAGCAGAACTGATCAACAGCAAACTGCACCAGATTTCTCTTCTGTAACGTTACTGATGTCAATGGCATTTAGCAAAAGTTGATTTGATCACAGAAGTGTTATTAACAAAACATTTTTGTCTTGAGTTAATATTGATTGAGCTAGCAGACATTGTCAAGTGAGGTGTATTTAAAGGAAAAAAAAACGATTATTTGTCTGCATTAATTATTCTTTAATGCTTGTATTTGACTTTTGCAAGCCTTTTGCTTATAATTTCATTCCACATGGCAGCTGTCCATCTTGAAGAACTGCTCAAGAGTCAAAGCAGTTCAACTACAGTGGATCTTGCAGTTTGAGAAGTGACTGTTAAAAACACTTTAGGAGCATTAGTGTTTTTTTTGGTGTGCGTGTGTTTTCTTAAATTGTCAGTGCTTGTATCTATAAACTAAGAGTCTTTAGAGCTTGGATAACTGAGTTCAATTCAACAGTACTTATGTTGTTTCTTCACACTCACCTTCAGCCCTTTCTGTTAAGGTTAGCAGGCTGTTTAGAATGTGTTGTTACAAAGATGGATCACTGCACCTGCATTACAGTGCTCATCTTCCTTCTCAATACTTCCTGAATTTACTGGCTGCAGCCTACCTGTCTTTTTTTTTTCTTAGCACTGTAAAAATCAGCTAGCTATCAAGCTGACAGAATCTGTCTTTACAGGGCCTTTTAGGCTACCAGAATCATAATTAACCTATTCAATGGTACCAACCCTGTGAAACCATCGATCTCATTTTAACACATGCAGAACTTGACTCACGTTGTCTCTTCAGGAAGGTTACTGTACACAGAACAGTTTTCCCTTTCATTGTTTCACTTGATTACACTGCCAGATTTCCTAAAATTCAGCCACAGAAAGGAAATCTGTCTGCTTACTGAATTATTAAGAAGATGTAAGAGGGTGTAGAGTAATACAGTTTGGAAGAAGCACTTATCCCCCTGTATGACTGAAGTGGAGGCTTGCAGTTGGATAATACACACAATAGTGAACACAGTGCTGCAGGCTTGCTTTTTCAAGGCTTGTGGTCTGTCATGCTTTTACGGCTTAGACTTACAGTAGAGCAAAGCCTGAGAGCAGTGCCAGCTTAAGTTCGTGTGCTCATCTCTTCATGAGATTAAGTAGAAAGAAGCTGTTTGTGAGAGCTCAATAAAAATAGAATGTCAGAACAAATTTTCAAAACTGAGTGCCAAACATGCACGTGCAAGGTTGCTGTTTATTTTTATGTAAATAGCAGCTATTTTTCCTCTCTGTAGACTGGAAAATCTTTAGAAATACTGGTTTGGATATTATATTTTATTCATGCTTCTGTACTCTATAGCATGGAAGTACCGAAATGTCATTCTGTACTCTACAAATGTATGTAGGCAGTCATTATCAGGTATTTCCTTCCACATGGTTCACAACTGCTGTTTCCAGTCAGTCGTGGCTGGATCCAAGTTGTTGGATCTGCCTCAGTTTCATGATTAAATGCAGCAGCCTCATGTAAATGTTCTCATCAGTTTAAAAATGTGCTGCTCAGTAAATTAGTAAATGTGTGGTACAAGAAGTTGCTGGTGCATAGATGTGCCTGAGCTGAAAAAACATACTGGTAAAATATCTCCATAGGTTGCCTAGTTATAGTGCTCATGACTCAAGTTAGGAAGTGCTTTCTTAGTGGGCAGGCTACAGTTTTCTTATTTGTGAAGTAAATCACTTGTCTTATCCTTTGTGTTCATGAAAAAACCTGATCCTTGTGTGCTCCTTAAAACAGCCTTTTATGTATCTTAGAAGACAGTCTTGTCTGTGATGCTTGCTATAAAAGTGATCCTTCCTGCTCCTCCCCTGCCCTTATGTCTTTCCTTACATATTAAAAGCCATTTTCATTTACATGCGCAGCCAAAGGTTTATAGGAACAGACATTTACTTGCAGCTGTAAATATTGTATGCATGTTTGGCAGGAGTTGTTTCTTGTGCTTTGAAAGCTTTGAAACAAATGATGATGCGTCATAAGCTTTTTGAAGAAATACGAAATTATTATACACCCTTGTAAATCCTTTTCTTAGAGTTAGGTTCTTATGATTATCAAAGAAATGATGGTAGTCTTCTGTAGGGCAAAGAAACAACAAATGGAATGAACATGTAATAATAGAGATGATAGAACTATAGTTCTTGCTTTTACTTCTAGAATGCTCTGAAAAATAATACAATGATTTCAGAGACTTCTGCAAAAATATGCTCAACAAAAAAGCAATGTTTGAGCAACAATAATTTTTCCTTCCCTGTCTTAAAAACTGAGCAGGAAGTTGTCAAGGATGAATAAGGTTTAGTTTTCTTTGAAGTGTGTACATGAGGAATAGATGAAGGTCTATTAAAATCATTGCATTTAGTTTTAAATAGTCTGTTAGCTATTTATTATCTTAGTTATCTTAGTTTTGTATGTTTGTGAAACTTATCTTGCAATTATTGTGTGTTGGGCAAGTGCCTTAGAAAAATTCTCTAATGACTTGTTAAGTATCTAGGATTTTATTTATTTATTTTTAGAAATACATTTAAGGAATTTTGTTTCATATGTTTACCTTTGCTAATATGTCTTGTTTGGGCTCACAATGGAGAGTGGGTCACATGTTCTCGGAGAATCTGAAAAGGAGGCCATAAAGGGAATAACGATGGACTCGATTCCATCTAAATAGCTTCCCCTACCCTTTCCTGGTTCTTTACAAGTCCAGCTGGAGGAGTGCAGAGGAGAGGAAGAAGGGGTTCAAACAATATTTCTCTCTGATCTTTGATCCTCAGTGAAGCATGCCGTACTGCATAATGCAGCAGTCTGACATTTTGGTACTTCCAAATGCTGTACGTTGGACACGAGGTAGGCTGCCCCCCGAGTCACGGTGACATAGCACAGAATATAGCTCACTTAATGTAACTGGAGGAAGAATGGAACATCTTGACCTTGCAGGGAAAACCTACGTGAAACCAGGTGGCTGATCCACTGGTTTCCGCTGACCGAAATAGCTGGCTCGTGCCATTTCCTCGTACTACCTCAGTCCACTGGTATCTGGAAGGTGTTTCCTATGAGCATCAGAGGTTTGTGGGAGGAAAGTATTTTATTTTCTGTTCCTAGTTCCACAACAAACAGTATCAGTAAGCTTATGAGCTTGCCTCTTTCTACTCTTCTGAAGAGTTTTAGTATTCGTTGGAGCAAGCGGCTGTATAGTAAGAGCTGTAAATATCACGGGAGGAAGACTGTTAAAAAAAAAAAAAAGTGTCAAGGCCTTTTCTGCTCTGACACTTGCTACTTACCCTGTCTTAACATAAATCCATTTACTTTAAAAATACTCAATGGGAAGATAATGACCCTAGAAGCACAGAGGAAAAAGTATCATACAACATATATGTTAACAGTTTAGATTATAAATGGGATTCCTTCCATTTGTATAAGCACATTTGTAGTCTGTTGTCTTTAAGATTATGGTGGAAAACTGCTATTTAGAAAGATCTCTCTTCTAAAACAGTGGGGAGTGGGTTGGAGGGAAGAGTTTTGAAACCAGAAAAAATGTGCTGAAAATCAGAGACCAAAATCTTTACATCAGAGGTGTGGCAGAGATTGCAGTGGTTTTATATATGCATATCTAAAGGCGGAATGGCACCCTGTAATTTGAAGGACACCAAGCTCTTACCTCTAGAAAGATATTTCTGTGATTTAAGATCATGTACTGTCTGCAAACAAGAACATAGTTGTCTTCAGACTACCTAGCTTGTGCTGGTAGTACTAGTTGTGTTGCTAGGTTTCTTGTATACCAGACATAAGTTGCTTATATACCAGATGATGGTAGGATTTTAATGGAGGGCTGCAGTGCTAAAAGTCAAAGCTTATGCGTCTTAAGTTGAGGAGGTATTTCCTTTAGCTGGCAGCTCTAATAATCTCTTTTAAGAATATGAGATCCAGTTGCTTGAAGGCACCTCTCTTCCTCCTCCCCACCCCATGCCCATTCCTTCTGAGTAAGCTCTTGTTCTGATGTCCTTGGTGTTATTAAAGCAAAGCCTTGATACCTGAGCATAGGGATATGGCCACCGAGGATTAAAAGGATAAACTCCACAGGTCTGTGGATTAATATTCTCATCTAGAATTCATGTCTAGATAATGCTGAATGGCATCACTATAAAAATATTTTAATGTGTTGACTGTCTCTGTGCTGTCAACTCTTCTGCTGCTGTTTATCAAATGTTCGTTTACTGTGTGCATCTCTACTGCTGTACTGCTGGGTGCTGCCAGCTGAAAGGATGACAAATGCTGGGAACTGTTGCTTCAGCTTGACATTGAGGTGATTAATATAATGTTGATTTCGTGCCCTTCAGCTCCGAGACACGATAGCTGTCTCAAACTTTAGTAAAAATACTTTGAATCCTAATTTGATCCTTATACCAAGAGATGTACTCTGTGCAGAGGTACTCAAACATATACCAACACGTGGTTTCTGGTAAGGTGGTCCTTTTGGCAATGCTGAGCTTGAGCCCTGTGCTTGTCTTTGCTCTCTGTCCTGGTGGGGTCCTTGGCAATCATTTGCATACATTAACGTGGAGCTGGGGATCGGCTTTGTGGCACCCGTAGATGAAAGCACCAGTAGTACAGCAATGGATCAAGGTATTTGCTGTAGCTATATACATGTGTTTATGGAGAAGTCATAGTTAAGCAAGGAACATCTTGTGTACGTTTTCCAGATAGTATGTGCACAGAATACTGATGAATCAGAGAGGCTGAAAGACAAAGTGGCGTGGCATCAGTTTAAAATGAACTAGTGCTTAGACAGCCATTGTCAATACTTACTTAGAGTTGGCATCTTTGTCATGATGACAGCCATGTTTGTAGAAGGCTGGCAATGTTTTTGCATGTGAAGATGGAGTGTTTTTCCAACGCAGCAAGCATGTAAGTGCACTGTGTTTCTTTAGTGTATGGAGACTAATCTTAGCAAAGAGAGATTAGTAGTGAAGTCTGACAGTTGTGGATTTATTTCACTGTAGGACAGCTTTGCATAATTCCTTAGTTTAAATTCCAGGCTGAGCCATATCTTGATGTGCAGGAGGAAGACTTTCTTTTGGCACCTTCAGTTAAGAGGCAGTGCATAATCTGTTATCGTGGCCTGCTAAAAAACAGCACCAACTTTGAAAAGTGAACCACCAGCAATGAGTGAAAAATATAAGATGGCTGAAATCCTCACCTTTTTTTCCTTGGAACAGTTTTGCTGCTACAAGGTGGTCTGTTCTTGTATTCTGAACAATCCCAGTCCATTCTAGGATAGTACGAAATTAGTGTTCACTATGTATATTATAATAACTGGAACACTCTGGAAAAAATTGAATGCGCCATGCAGCAGACAACTAAGCAACAGCCCTGTGTTGTGACTATTCTTTTATAGGGCTGTAAAGGCAGGGTAGAATGTGTTCATACTTGAGTTCTTCTGCGTGCAAGATAGCATTGATGCAAATGTTGTGTACATTAATCAAAGCATCCTGAAGACTTGCATGTACATAGTATTCATTATTACAAATAAAGTTACTGCCTTGAGGAGCAGAAGTTTTGTTCTCAAAAATGCATTTCTCTCTTCTTGATCTTGGTAATGACCATGCTCCTTTTTGATTACTGAGACAGAACATAATCAATAGAATCTGATGTTCATTTTCTGAGGATACTTGCATGAGATCCTGTGTAGCGCGCTCTGGTGGTTTCACGCTGATGGCCATCTGAACTCCACCTTGATGCAAACTCCACTCCAACTTGATGCAAATGCATCAATTTGAAATGATGCAACCTTCTGGGAGGTTTTTTTTTTTTTTTTTTTTTTTTTTTTTTTTTTTTTTAATGACTTTAGTTAGTTTGTTTTTAAAAACAACCTAAACCAGAAGAACCTTCATGTTTGAAGAGGTGGCCAATGCCAGCTCAGATAACTTGCTCAGGGATGGAAGCAGCTTCTTGTGCTACCAGAGTTTCTAATGCCCAAATGTGACTATTTTCACATACCACCAGTTAAAAAATATAGTCTTTACCTGTAGTTCTGACTGAATAGTCATACCCAATATATGCAGATGCATTAATTCATACGAACAGTCCCACAGATTTCAACTGAAATCAGTAGCTACTTTGGAGTCAGATCTGAGCACGCCCACCCACCACTTTAGATCCTTGTGCATACTTGTTTATATGTGCAGCCATTATCATTGACTTCAGCTTTGATTTATAGTTCTTTCCCATCGTATAAATGCTATTTTTATTCATTTACCATTTATTCTTTCCATTCTTTGAGTAAGAACATTATTTATGTTTGTACTTATAAGAATACTAAATTAGTTTCGTGATGTTGTGAGAGTTCTGGTCCCTTTGGGGACAGCCTGTACAATATTAAAAAAAAATAATAAAAAAAGGTATTTTTGTGTGAGAATTACATAGTCTCACATTTCAGTTCATAGTTCACAGACCCTATGAGTATTGTACTGGAGACTGCTGATTATAAGTGATTAGATCCAATTACCAGAAATTGAACAGAAGTGTTCAAAATAACAGTTTTGAGGTATAGAAATAGACCAGTATGCATAGATGGACCTTCTTCATTTTCTTCACCAATGTGACTGAATCTTGCATATTGCATGTGTTTTTTACGTAAATAGACTTCTCATGCTTACACAAGAGGCGTTCCTTCTGTTTAGCTCAGACTCCTGTTTTAATGTTGGTAGCTAGCTCTCTCATTCCCTGCTTTCCTGATGCTATGCTTGAAAAGTCACTATTTGCTGAACCCAAATGTTCCCTTCATTATTTAACAAGCTGTGCTTCACAAATTTCTTTGCCTGCAGTGGTATAAAAATGTTTCACGTGTAGGTCCCTGTTTGGGCTGTCAAAATCTGGAGTAAGTGTGTTAGCGGAAGGGAGAACACCTCACTCTGTTGTTAAGACACATCCATTCCGGGAAGATAATCCACTTGTCTGTGACTGAGATGTGAGGAGGAAAGACCACTTGTCTCTATGGTGCAGCCTTTTTTCAATGAGGAGTCTTATAGGATAGCCTAATGAAGAATTAATGATTGACACAATCTTCAGAGGAAAAATAGTAAAACAGGCTGAACATTTTTCTGAAGCTTTTTCCCCACATCTGGGGAAGGCTAGGTCAGGGTGGGTTTGGGGATTTTGGTATTCTACTGGTAGGCTCTGATTGCTTGCTCAGTCTGAGCAGTGGCTGACAGGAGGGTACATTGAAGTGTAAACTACTGAAAGGGCGTCTCAAAGCTTAGCAAACATGATGATGATGTCAAGAGAAAAAGGTGATGTGCCTGTGGGATGTCTTCTACTGAAGTGCAATTTGTAGACATTGTGTACTCATCCGAGATGTCCAGATTTCATGTCTTAAGGGGCAGGTTGGCTGACGAATTGAACAATAGCACAAGGTGGGATAAGTGCCCCTGATATTTCTGAGCTGTTTTGTAGGTAGTGAGTATAGGCAAGTGCTCATTGCAAACTCTGGGTTTGTCCCATAAAATGGTGAGCAGGGAGAAGGCATAGCCTGAATGCTGCCCTCTCAACACTGTGTTATCTTGCTGTGGTGGTCTGACAAGGAAGGTGTTTATACAAAGTTCAAGGCTAGTATGAACTAGCACTGAGTTATTCCCTAAGCAAGAAAGTGACCATAACTCTTTCCGATTCTGTGACACTCTGTTATGGTCTGATAGTAACACTACACAAGTAGAAGTGCAAAAATAATATGCATGCTCTCTTCCCCTGTGCTCTAGCAGTGTTCCTCAAAGCTCTTAGGAGATATCAGACTGCATTTTAGCTCTATTGAAACACACTGAAACATCATTTGCAAGTGTCAAAGCCAGTATTCTGTGGTAGAAGTTGATGTTGAATTCCTTAATGCACAGGAATGGACTTTATTCCAGAAAATATTACCATACTTCCTTTCTTGACCATGGTGCTGTCAGCCCTTTATCTCTGACTTTCTTCTTTGGGTAGAACAAGAAGGATAGCATCTAAGGTCTGAACTCTGATCCCTTCTGTGGGCTGGTATTTTGCTAGCACTGAGCCAAAGTTATGGTCTCAGATTTCTTTTCTTTTTTTTTTTTTTTTTTCCCTAGGGCACGTTGATTAAATGTTTGGCTTGGTACCTAGTGATCAGCCTTGGAAAATGTATTCCCCATCATGTGTTTTTTTTTTTTTTTGTCTTGTAAAGAATAGAACTTTACAGGAAAAGAATGGTGGGACGCAATATTATGTTGCTGTAAATAATACTTTGAGTTGAACTGCAGTCATTTAACTTAATTACTAATAATAGCACTTGGACAGGGATTACTGCAGCCAAAATTATTCCGACTGGGAAAATTCATGCTGGTTCTAAAGAACAGTTGTTTCCAAATGAAGACAGATACCTCCTCAAATCATCTTTCAGATGCCTAGGCATACTCTTTGACTGCATTCAGTGTTCCTTAAACTGTGTTGCTGGACATGGCAGAGTTACTCACATCTCTGTATTGTATTGTGTGGAGACAAACATCTCTTTGTTTGGCCATCTTTGGTCAGTATACACCTCAGTATAAACCCTATGAAGCTGCTGAGTAAAAGTGGCTGGAGAAGGACTTCTTGTGATGGACAGCCACCATTTCATAATGTGGGAGAAAGCTAGTGATCTATGAGGAGAGGTTCTTAGGGGGATGTCTTTTCATGGTGAGTGGACAGGTGCCTTTCTTTGCTTGAGATCATGCAGAATACGTGAGTGCTAGTGCTTGCATCTGCATTGCTTGGCTGCCTCGTGAGGGGAACGGGCACTTCATGTAGGCACAGCAGGGGGACGTTTATTTGTTGCTACTGTTCTTTCAGCTGCTTTGGGGAGAGAATAAGACTGCCCTTTTGTGAACTGAAATAGGTTTCGTAGTAAAACAACAGCTTCATAAAGGATGTCATTGTATACATACATAACTTCTATACAATTGGCTCCTGCTTTATTTCTGAAATGCAATGTCTAGAACCATTAATTCCAGATCCCTGTTGTTTGTGTTTTGGTAAAATACAATTAGACTTTGTAATTATGCTGTCAAACAATTGAATTGAATAAAAAGACATTTTTTATAGAGTAAATTAATTGTGTGCTCTCTGATTAACAAAAAACGTTCATAAACTAATTTTCCTAAACATACTGCAAATGATACAGATATTAATTTCATATAGCTACTATTGATCACCAGCAGGCAGCTCATGTTTATTTGTATTCATTAAACATGCTGCATTTTACCAGTCAATCCATTTTCTTTTTCAGTTGTGTACAAAAAATGATCTTATGACATTGACCTTTTTTAGTCTAAAAATGCCTCTTGGTTCAACTGTGGGGAAAAAGGATTGATTTCTTATTCTGCTGTCACTGAAGAAGTGTTATAATGGGACAAATTGTAAGGATGAATAAAACATTTTATCCCTATATGACATACATAGAGCTAGTATTCTTCCCCACCCTCCGACAGTGCAATGTTTTTTTTTATTGTTGTCAGTGATTATATCTTTTAGAGATAATATGTTGAGATCAGTTTTATTTGTCCATTCACTGTATATATTAGGAGTATGAGTAAATAAAAATCTTGCTGATTTATTTGGTTGCTAACAGATGAATAAATTTAATGGAAGCAACAGCTCAAAAATATTGCCCCAAAAGATGAACTATAGGAACAGTGTTGTTAGTAGTGTTGTTATTTTTTTTTTTTCCAAACTGTAGTGACATTTAGTGTATTTTCCTGTTCATTTCTGTAATTACTGTTTGAACACTTGGAATTTGAGTTAGGATACATAGCTGTGTATTACAGATGAGCATAATTTAAAAAAAAAAAAAAAAAAAAGAAGAAAACAAACACTGAGATGGGAAATCTTACACAAATGGAGGACTGGTAAGAATTGTCTGCCCTTAGAAGTTTCAGTATTGTTATAGAAACTTGGAACTTGAAAGATCTTGGAGCCTTATTTGCAAAGAAATGTGATGGAAAAATGCATAAAACTTCTCTGCAGATGTATGTATCTCTTTGATTTTTTTTTCTGATGTGTATCTTTTTTGAAAAATAAACAAAAAGCCTCACTTTGAGTGTTTGTCATTAAAAGATCCAGTCTGAAAAAAAGATTCAGGCAAGAGGAAAAAAGTTTTACTTGAAAAAGTGTCTATCAGTGCTACATGGCATTTCTAGATGTGTGGCCTTATAAGCTGTCCAGGGGGTGGCAAATAGAATGCTTAGTGTTTTCTTCTAGTCTTCATGGAAGTCATCATCCATTATATCCAAAGCGTGTCCCCCTAAGGTGGAAAGAAAATTGTCTCCTTGCAGCTGAGGTCGTGATTGTTTTTTCTATTTTATTTCCACTAATATAGATTCAAAAGTGATTTTTCACTGAAGGCTTATTATGTATTGCTTGATTTGGTAGAAATATTTCCACTTTGTTTGAAAAATAACTAGATAAATTTTCAGTACCTCATATAGCCATTTGTGGGGTTCGTGTGGTACCCCACAGTTACTGAAAAATGCTAGCCTTTATTCTTGGTGTCACTTGTTTTCTTTTCTTGTTGAATAGACATGAACTAGATATGCGAGAAGCATCTAGCTGATGAATTCAGCCTTAAGCTTTTACATTTTTAATGGTAGTCGATGGAGTGTTTCTCATGCTGAAATACTTTTTCCAAGGATTATGTTTACTTATTTCCATGGTGTACAAGGTCTGAGCTAGATTTCCAGTGTGTTCCACTTACTCTAAAACACTTGTACTAGTACATTAAGCTCAAAATAGCTCAGTGTGTTCTTCCTGATGGACCAGTGGTAAAACTCTACCATTGTGATAGAATTCAAACTCCACCACTATCCAACACTTCTTATACTGACCTTGATTTTGAATTAGAAACTGTTTACTTAAGGCTAACATATGTGAAAACAATGGAAAAGTGTCTTCTGTGTCTTCCATGCGTGTGTTTTGTTTGTGGATGTGAGAGCAGAAGACAGCACTGAAGCTAATGCAAATAAGTGAAAAACAAAACTGTATTCAGTGCAAGGTCCCCTTCTCCTTGCCTCCCACAAGAAATCATTGTCAGTAATAAAGCCTCTGAGGTGTAGTCCTTACAATGAATAAGGAGGCAGAACATGCCTCCTTGAGCACTTGAGTTGTTTATCTAATTTCTAGGGAGATTGTTCTTTGCGTGTAGAGGTAGCTGTCAAGGTGTAAGAAAACATAGGCACGAGAAAGAATGGGTTAGTGGGGTGTGACACTTTGAAGAAACTTTCTTTTTGCCTGTGAAAATAACGATTGAACCATCTTTTCCAGAAAGAAGGTGAAAGTTCCCCAAATGAATGTGTTCTGGTATTGGATGGATGTGTTAATAGGATAGGTATTTGGTTTTAGGTCCTTAGCTGCTTAGTTGTGCATGTAGCTATACAGGTATATTGGCACATTCATGCCCATGCTTTTATGCTTATCGTCCCTTGTTCTGAAAAATGGGCTTTAAGAACTTACATTCGCACTTAAATGGGTTGTCACAAACTTCTAGGTTTCCTCTGCCTTCTATTAGACTTGCAGCATTTTTGGGGTCTTTTTCATGTAAAAATGCAGCCTGGACCATTTGTCATTTCTGATGTCTATCAAAGTTGCTTTTTTTCCTTTTTTCCCCTTAAGTAAATGATAATTTGGTAGGTCAGGCTTGCATGAATCTCCATTGGCCCTGTGAGCTTCTTAATTTCTTCCGAACACCTAAGCTTTTAACATTATATTGGATTAGTGCACTTTGTGTTGACATCTATTAAGTTTTCATAAACTGAAAACTGTGTGATAATAATTTCTTTATAGTAGTATTTTAGATATTTGCAGTTACTTAGTTAAAGAATTTGCTTTAGTATAAAATGTGTTCCCTTCAAGCCAATAGTGCTCTTAAGAATACATTTTCCTCACAAGTTGCTTGTTTTCATGAATTCTTGTCTGCCTATAGTATAGTGTCAAAAATGAAATAGTATACACTGTTCTTATTTCAAACTGTTTTTATGCCTCCCTTATATACCATATAGTAGGATAATTTTGGCCACAATTTACATAGTTGAACTCCTCTACGCAATCTTTTTAGTTGTCTAGCACTGCTTTGATTATTGAAGGTAAACTGATGAGAAGAGTTTTAATTACACACTTATGGACTGATGCTAAAAGACTTTATCTTTCATGCTTCCTTTCTCTGCTCCTTTTTATGTCATAGTTTCCACAATAAAAACGTGGGAGAGTCTGCAAGTGGTGGAGGACAGAACTGGAATTCAGACTTGAGAACTGAAAAGTTTACAAGAGTTATGAAGTGGATAAATCTGAACTGCACTCTATTTTTTTTTTTTTTTTTCCAGGAAGGATGGGTACAAAATACTTCGCTTGTAAACAATTTTGTTGTGAAGACATTGAGAAGTAGCTATTCTGAAGATATCTGTAGCTTGTAGTGAGTCACAAACTGAGCATCAGTTAAGTGTCCTGCTTTTATGAGAAATGCCAGACAGCCCATATGAAACATGAAATAGCTCTCGCACTCAGGATTGGTAAGGTATCACTTCCAGAATTTTGCCCAGTTCTGTGAGTCATTTAGGTACAAAAGTGGATCAAATGCAGAGAGTCCAGAGCACAGCTACAAGAACCATCAGAGGAAAGTCTAGTCACAAGGGAGTTTGAGAACTGAAGTGGTTTAGATTACAGCAAATACAACTGAAGGGAGGAGCAGGAATTCAAATATGTGGAAGTCAACTATGAAATGAAAATTTCACAGTCTACTTTATTTCTTATCACGGGACATAATATAAGTAGTGCAATAGACTTTGGTATAACATGTCCATCACAAGATGTTTTCTAAGAACAGACTTATAAATACGTCAGGAGTATATATATTTTTTTCCTTATTGTATGGAAGTAGTCTAGATCTTTGGAAAAATCTTCTGATATTGCTTCTTGGTTGCTCAAGCATTAGATGTCATGGAAGTTAAATACTGACGCATTGCTTGTGGTAGATATCATTGTCTCATCGATTCCTTAGAGGCATTACTTTTCAGACCTCAGGATTTTTTTCTGTCATCTTTACACTTTGAATTCAATTCAAAAGGCAGAGTATTATACCTACACAAAGTATTATACCTATAGGTATATGATATCAGAAATTTATTTACTTTTTTTCCCAAGATCATAATGGAAAACCATAGCTCAGGAAGTCAGGGGCTAAGAAGTACTGGTTGTCTATGAGAGAATGAGAGAGGGGGGAGAGAGGTGCTGAGGAGAAAACAGCTGACAGTGCTCCCTTCTTGAGTCGTCTGTTTCACAAAATGATAGTTCTGAAATATTGCAGCTAGCTGATTTTATTTAATCAAATTTGTCATTTTTAAAGTTGGTGGATAACTTTCTAAACTGCCAAAATAAAAGTTAGAAAATAAGCTCTGCCTCTGATATGATTTCAGGGAGACAAGTGTGGTTTTTGGATGTATATTTATTTTAGTTGTAGAGTAACTACAATTTTTGTATGCTTGCTTGCCAGTGTTTTGGTTTCTTTCTATCTGGCATATTTTTGTTTGTTTGGTAAGAATTTTTACTTTGGTTTCAGTGAAACAAAATGTATCTTTGAAGGTGTTTTAACATGTAAATATGGCTTTATTAAGTTCTTAGCTGGTAAACTGACAAGTAAAAAAAGCGAACATGTCACAGCAGATATGAGTGAGATGTTTCATAGTGCTTTTTTCTTGTGTGCTGTTAACTTAGTAGATTATAGTTGTGTTTGGAGAAACTCTGTGAAACTAGTTTATTATTATTTTTATTGCATGGTGTATACTGAACTTAGTATTGTAGGTATGATAGGTGCATTTTTGTTTCTGAAATACAGAAAACCTTATTAAGAATAAGGATGGAATATACCTCTCTAAATCCTCAGTAACTCTGAAACTGTTAGGAAATCTTTTTTATGGGGAACAATAATAATAATAAAAAGCTCTTTGAACATATGTGTGTAGAACCTACTACTACTATATTCTTTCCCCACAAACCTTCTTCACCTGTTGTCCTCTTCAAAAATGAGTTTACTTTGGTGGAGAGCTTCCTGAAAGATATAACAGAATTGAGACTGTTATTGATCATTCCTTTCCATGACTCTTTTAAGCTTGTAAGGAAGCCTTAAGCTTTTAGTCTCACAGATAACTAGAGATAGGACTAGAGGGAATGGCCTTGAGTTGCACCAGGGCAGGTTCAGGCTGGCAATTAATAGGCATTTCTTCTCAGAAAGAGTGGTCGGGCATTGAAACAGGTTCCTAGGGCGGTGGTGAAGTCACTGTCCTAAAGGGTGTTTAAGGAAAGGTTGGACCTGGTGCTTAAGGACGTAAGAATTAAGAGGATTAGGAGGTGATCTCGGTGGTAGGGAGATGGTTGGACCAAATGATCTTGGAGGTCTTTTCCAACCTTAAGTATTCTTTGATTTTATGATTCTATGAATGGACTTGGCTACCTACTGTCAGAGTGGTGGATGAATGTTTCTTAGGTTCAAAAAATCAAGTGTTTCACATCAATGGGAGCCTCTACATGGCTCAAGTCACACTTCGATCAAGCTAGGTGCTTTCTGTGCCTTTTATGAAAGAAGGTTATAGTCAAAGGCATGGTAGTGTTGGCATCACTTCTGTACATGAGGTAGCAGCAGTGTTTTTATGAACATGACTTTAAAACTTGGCTGAATTCTAAAAACTGACTTGTAAAATTAACACCTTAATTGACTGTCTGCTTGCAGGCACGAAGTATAATTGACTTAAGTGACAGAAAATATGATTCTTCCTAGTTCTGCCAACAGCAGGGTAAGCTGGGTACTATTTCTCCTTAGGCATCATCAGAATGGTTGCATGAGTTATGAGGCTAATCGTTCTCACTCACGCTAACACTCAAGCTCACGTTGCAGAAGTCTCTGCCAGTGAAGTGACTGATATGTTCTGATTTACACAAGCTTTATGGCGATAGTATGCATAAAAATAAGAATGATCGTTTAGTGTTTTTTTTATCCTTAGCAACATCTGTCAGTTTACTGCTATATCTTTTGGCTTGTAGCAGATCTGTAGAAAAACATACATCAGAGACAAGTATATCTATGTGTAAATCAGAAACATAAAACTGAAGATGTCACTATCAGCTGTGAATAGTCAGTAATTTCACTGGAATTGACTTCCAGCCTCCCAAAACTTTCTTTTTGGAATGTGTTCAGGTAGAGATGTCTTTGGTGGTGAGGACTTGCAGCTTACCATCTAAACTTGCATTCTGTTTTTACTTTAAAATTACATTGACATGAAACCATTGTCTTCTGAGGCAGTTGCTGATCGCTGAAACTTGTCATTTATCTGTCAGCCAGCACATAGATTACTATTAATTTTTGAGAAGTTGTACTTGTATTGCTCTTGCAGTCTCTAGGGATCAGGATATACATGTAAACTAAATAATCATAGTTTGGTGTGCATATAAAACAAAGCACTAAGACCGGTGTCCTGACAACATTCATGTGTTTGAGCTGGGCAATATTTTTAGGGATTTCATTGACCATCTCCAATTTGAAACCTAGGTGCCCATTTCTAGATTTTTTTTCTATTTCTATAGTCCTTATCAGAATGGCAGGAAGTTCTTGGTGAAATCTGGGGTTTGGGCTAATGATTATGCCTCTTTTTTTTTTTTTTTTTTTTTAATGCCTGTAAATGAAGGTTTTCAACATGAAAAGAAATAAAGCTTCAGAGGCAGCTTCTGGGACTCCATCCTCAGAGGAGTAAATCCAGGATGGTAGGCGGGTCCTTGCAGGACCCTGCTGTGTGTCTCACGGTTTTGGTTTGCCTTTCAAAAGAGACAACTGTATACATTACACTAATTAATATATTTTAATAAGAGGATCTGTATTCCCAGTAGTTCATCTGAATTAAAGCCCTTCATGAAAACTTGGTACACAGGAAATGCTGTAAATCTTTTTCTTACAAGTAGTGTTGTGTACTTAGAGACTTTGTGTATTTCTCTTTACCTCTGCTTGTTTTAAGAGTATGATTAACATTGCCACAAGAGGCAGACGGCCTCCATTTGGCCTCATTAAGCTTGCTTTTTGGCCTTTGCTCCCCTGTGGTGATGGGAAACTTGTCTGCAATCTTTGGGGGATTTGTTAACATGAAGGGGGAAAAGAAGAAGTTTCTTTGTTATCTAGATTAATTCAAATGGGGGTGATGGCTTTTTCTTTTATGAAAGGGCAAAGGTGCATAAAATTGTGTGAATGTCAGTTAGGGGGCTGTTTCTTGTATCCAGTGCGTTATAACCTATCCTTGGGATTTAAGCAATTTAACTATTTTAAAATTTAACTATTTTAAATATGAATGATATAAAGGCATATCTTAGAATAGCGCTTACTCTTATTTTATATGATCTTAGAAATGAGTCTGGAATAACAAATGCCTTAATTATGTCATAACAGTATTGAAGAGGTAAATTGTAATTAAACTAGTGTGAGGTTTTGTAACTGTCAACATTTTTTTTTTTTTTTAACTTATACAGAGCAGAATGTTGATGATCTTTATGTAAATTTAAAGAATGCTGCAGCTGCTTGATCAGTTAAACATGAAACAGTTTGTACATTATATCTGTGCACTGCCAAGGAAACTTCCACATGTCATCTCTAACACTTTGGGTTAAGAAATCTTGGTTACTTTATATAACATCTTTAACATTTCCAAAGACTTCAATAATTCTACATTGTTAGAAGAACCCTGACAAATGTTACAATAATACCATGTAGATCAGGTTGCCCAAAGTTATATCCAGTCTGTCCTGAAGGACCAATATGGCAGATGGAGTCCTAAGTCATGACTGAATGGACACTCCAAAAGGATGGCCCATAGACTACGGAAATTATATCCATGTGTATATGTCGAAGGACAGGAAGAGCGGTGGTGACTGAGTATATACAGGAAAGCAGATAGAAGCATCGAGCCATTTAGTTTGGACTGAGTATTTTGGACTTGTTCATTTCCAAAATATTGGAATTGGTGGCTAGTCCCTAGTGGGGTTTCCCAGGGCTGCATTTTAGGGCCACTTCTCTTCAACATTGTATAAAGATTTGGATGCAGGACTCAAGCGCTAAGTAGGGTAGTGGGTGATGGTAAATTGGGAGGAGATATCTGCCTCAAGTGTAGAGAGGCTTTGCAGAAAGCTCTCGATGAATTAGAGGCCTGGGCAATTGCCAACAATCTGAAGTTTAAGAAGAACAAGTGCCAGATTCTGCACCTGGGACAGGGCAACCCTGTACAGACCAGAGGATGAGAGGCTGGAGAGTGGCCCCACAGAAAGGGATCTGAGGTTCTGCTTGACAGCAAACTGAACATGACAGCCAGGGGGCCCAGCCATATCCTGGAGTGCTTCAGGTCCAGCATGGCCAGCTGGGCAAGGGGAGGGATTGTCCTGCTCTGCTCTGTGTTGTGCGGCCAAACCTCAAGCCCTGTGTGAGGTTTTGGGTGCCACAGTATCACAAGGATATTAGAGTGTCAAAGGAGGGTCAGGAAGATGGTGAAGGGTCTGGAGCCTTAAAAATTCTGGTTACTGAAGTTGTTACTGGCATGTAACAGGGCCCTGCTGAGATGAGCGAGTCTCAGACATCTCCGTCTTAGTGACATTGCCCAAATTGGAAATGTCAAATGTCACCGTCTGAGCATGATGCATGAACACAAAGCTTTAATTATATTGCTTAAAAATGATTTTACAAATGATCAATTTGCTTGGAATTATGATGAAGCTATATTGTTGTTCAAGACCATGATTAATCATCAGTTGCTTGCTGAATATTCCCACGTCCTTCACGCAACAGATAACATGATTTGTCCTGAAATTATAAAAGACATTTATTATTTGAAGATAGAATGCACTTCAGAGGCTGAGACAGAGATGCACAGGCACTTGATCTCAAGGTAGTATTTCAAGGTGTAAATGTTTAGAACAGCTGCAGAAGAATAGGGATTTTTTGGTGTAAATGTGGCTGAAGTTTGCAGTGGAACTGCATCCAGGCTGTATGTAGTACACTTACTCATTAAACTTTGGGCTGTAGAGCAGAGTGGGTGGAGTAAGAGGATTTGAGAAAATTATAACAAGTTATCACCCCCTGCAGACTTGCGATAGTGTCTGCAATAAATGCAGGATTAAAAGCACTCTTTTTCAGTGCATCTGAAAAGCTTTTTTGTGGGAAATTGAAGCTGCTATAAGATTTCTTGTGAAGATATACTTCAATACATATATTTTTCTCTTTCTGGCTCAGAAGCAGTTTGACAACTTAAATTCTCCAGTTTAAGCCTAAGTCTGTGTTTAAGAAACCCTTTTTGATAAAGAATGTGATTTGATTTCCAAGGTGAGTTTTATGAGAACCTGGGCAAATATGTACATGTATATTCAGCAAAATGTGGTAGTTGCATCTGAGGCGGTTTTTGAAGCTGATATTTGTATCCAAACTCAAGGATAGGACCCTGGTGAATTAACTTTCACATCCCATTGCACCATTCCTCCGAACCTGAAACAAGTTGTCATAACTTTTAACAGTTGACATAGATTTAAAACAAAACAAAAAACTAGGAAGTGCTACTAATACTTCATTACATCTAGTGTGTCGTAACTGCTGATGGTTGAATTGGGTGAATTATTCTGAAGTTGCTTTGTGAGAGTATTTCTGTCTGCCTATGCGAAACGTCTCTGAGAATTATTCTCATTCTATGAGGCAAGAAGTTGATGTTAACAGTAACGAAAGTAGGAGAGAATGTTGTAAAAACAGTAGCAAATGAAGAAATTAAAGGGGGAAGATCATGACAGAGACTTCTTGTCTTTTGATCTCTGAATGTTCAACTTCATTCTACTTCTTACTGAAAGACACTTAAACTTTCTTAATGTTGTGATTTTAAGATGCTGTTTGACCTGACTTTACTGTTTTCCCTAGGGGTAAAGGCCATTCCAGTGTTAGGGACACCCCAGATTTCCTCATACCTCTGGAAATGTCCCAGTATAACCAAATCTGTTTGAGTTCCCAGAGCGTGTGGGCTAGCTTGAAAATTACTAAATATATTGCAGGTTTGCCTCTATATTTCACTTTCAAGAAACTTATTAAAGGTACTGTAAAAGTACCTGGTTGCAAACAAACCAAGTTTCAATTTTAACTTTCTTCACTTTGATAATACAGTTACCTGAAAAAAAGGTGGCAGCACTTGGAGTAGTGCTGCAGTGAACCAGGTATTTTCTGTGTAGGACTATTTCACTAATGCCCGTTCTAGAACCATACAATCTTTTCAGAATTAGGATGTGTTAAAATCAAGCCCTCGTGTCTGTTTTTTTTGTCTGATATTGCTAAATTTGGGAGTTCAGTGATAAAAGTGCTACTTATTATTATTTCTGTGTAAAATACACATGGGGTGGTGGTGGTGAAGAAGACCAACTTC
This sequence comes from Netta rufina, assembly GCF_964035555.1. NCBI lineage: Eukaryota > Metazoa > Chordata > Aves > Anseriformes > Anatidae > Netta > Netta rufina. The sequence goes on from NC_140127.1 coordinate 4,914,798, forward strand.
TGGATTTCCGTATCATAGACAACTGGTGTAACTCTGCAAAGACAGCTTATGGGAGTGCATATGATATTTAATGCAAATGCAGTCATTTGATTAGGTGCCTTCAAGGAGCATACAATGAAATAAGCAAATTCTGGACTTTCCATAAGGACCATATGGCTACTGCTAGACAGTTTGCCTTTAAAAGCAACTTGCATACTACATAAAAAAGGATGAAATAGACTGTAGATCAGAAATTATTGTAGCTGGAAATACATGTCCTGCAAGGATTCCCGAACAATGAAAATGGCTGATAAAAGCCTCATTTTCTCCACCCCCAGTTCTCTTTGTGAAATGGCTTTGATCTTAGATTTTTGTTGGAGAGGTGTTTAAGTTTAATATAGGTTAGTAGAATGAGCAGACTCTTTTGGCATGTCACTAATGAATTTATACTCCCAAGTAACTGGAAAGATGTCTTAATGTCCTTGTATTTGATGCTAGACTTGGGTGCATCCACGTAACTGATTTAAGGTTAAATGTATATGTTCTTTTTTTGAGAATACGGTGTTTCAAGCCTATTACATTGTGTTCAAAGACGACAAAAATTTGGTCCTCAAGCTAAAAACAAACCAACTGTGCCCTGTACCCTCCTCCCCCACAAAACAAACCCCAACAACAGAAAAGCCCCAACAGCCCCATCAGCCCTCGTACTTGAGCAGGATCAAAATTAGAATCGGGGTCATCAAATGGAGGTTATCAGAAGGGCAGCAGCCTCTAAGCATGTTGGTCATACTGACAGAGCAAACTGCTTAGGCTAATGTATGGAGGGCACGTCTGATACATAGCGTGCAGTTTATTTTCTTGCTTTTATGCTTGTTTTTAAAAGACAGATACTACTTTCTACTAGTGCAAATTGAGAGTAACCCCTTGAAGTCAGCATTCTAGCTGTACTAATACAGAGATCAGCTTTCCTCTGATCTATGAAGGTAAGTGGTAATTGTCCCTGCCATAAAGAAATATACATCCATTTCTTTTGTCACTTCTACATCTGTGACTTTGGAATGTTGCCCTGTATGCTGACAGCATTACTCTGTTAATTTACCAGTGACTAGAACTGAGCCACATCTACAGACTTCAAGAACACTGCTGATCAGTAGCTTAAATATTTAGATTAGTGTGTGCCTGCTTGTAAAAATAGGATGAAGCCATCTTTTTTCCACACCAGTCAGGGCCGGGATTAAACAAATTCAAATGTACATTTCACTAAATAAAAGCTCTTCTGAGTTGTAGAAGGAGCATCCATCAAACGTGGACAGCTGGGGTAAAACAGTTTTTCCTTGACTCTTTTTTTTTTTTCCTCAGGTCTTAATGATTTATGAGAATAATGTACTTTGTTATGGAGTCTTTTGATGTTATCATAAAAGATAGACCTACTTAAGTTTTGAGTTAAGTTTAATGATAGGTGTAGGTTCATGAAGTACTTCGTATGAACTCCTCAGCTTGTTTATTCGTGTAAAACCATAATGGCATAGCCCACTTAGCCACTGAGTGTGTTTTACATCATGGATTAACATTTCATATTACTGACCGGAGGAAGGGGAGACATTTTTTTCTTTGTAAAACTGCAATGCAGTTTTACATAGTACTAATACATAATACTAAATGAAGTACTGAAATAGAACTTGAAATTTAATAATTGAAATTATGTACTTTGAAAATGCGTTTCAGAAAAAGGGCAAAAGTTGGTCTTTGAGTTCAACTGAGACAGCTTTTAAGTTTATTTTTTTTGAAGTCACTTATCAAATGATAGACTACAGTACTCTATTTATCAGTATTTAGGCAAATGCAGCTGGCTGCCTAGGTTGCACAAATCCTTGAATTGGTTTTAAAGGCTGTAGCATGAATGAAAACAGGTAATGCTGGGGGGGGGGGAGAAGGTAGTCAAGGGTACAAAAATGCTAACATGCAGTTTTAACACTTTAAAAGATGATTTTCCTGTTAATGGGATGTTGTTTTTCTTGAAATATCTGTGTGCCTAACATGTTCCAATGATCAATCAGACTTCTGAAATATTAAAATGAATGTTAAAATTTTATATACTAGGAAATGAAGGATCTGGATATGAAGTACCTTTCAGATCAATTTGGGTTTCATGTGGAATGTTCCCTACCTTTAATTTGACAAAAAGCGAAGCCTATAGGAGGCCGCGCTTTCATTATTTCAAATGCATGTTATTTATTATTCTAGGTGTCTTGGTTGTCTGCTCTTAAAAGTAAATCTCTGGGAATAAAACATAATTTTAATACTGCTTGAATGATGTAACATATGGTAAAATAATCATTGTCATTAGAATTCTTTGTATTAAGAGTGAGTTTCGCAGTATTGACTAACATGTCTCTAGTGAATTTCTTTATTTTTATTTTTTCTCAAAAGCAATTGGAGTCCTAAAGCTACTTTGGACAGAAAATCGACTGTCAGCATTCTCCCTGGTGAGGGGAGATAGAGCTCTCATGCTGTAAGAGGTGGTGTGGGTTGCAGAGGACAAAAGACACCAAAACCAAATAAAATCTATTGATGGTGTGGGGTAGATATTATATCTGAATGCTTTGGGTACTGCCAAGTTGTCACTGTCACTTTTTTCACTAGGTCGTGTAATAACAGAGTTGGAGATGCATAGACTTTCTCTCTGAATATTTGGGCAAAGTTATCTCTTGTATGAGAGGAAAATGTTTGAAATGCAGCACTCACAGCTCAGGCAGAGGCTGTGGCTTCTGTTCATGTTTGCAAAGGAGCCAGTGGAGTAAGTGCGTACCTCTTGTCCACCCCCGCAGTTCCAAACAGGCAGGGATGAATTATTGTTCTGGTGTTTGGCCTGGGTGGGAGGCAGAGTAACTGTTCATCAAGCTGTGAGCAGCTTGTGACCTACCTATCAAGTGCCAGTGAGAATGCTCTTAGGAAATCACCGGAGCTCTGTTGTGTAAGTTTTGGTAGGAAGTTTCTTTAGTTATGTTAAAGGCTGCTGAGTTATGTTTGCACGGTCAAGTCCTTCACTGTGACTTTGTAAATACAAAATTTAAGTCCTAATACTGACAGGAATACACATCTACAAATATTTACATAATATTTATCGAATGTGTTGTGCTTAGTTTTTAACATTAGGTTTGGTTTCTTTACTGTCCCTTGTTTTCTTTCTATATGTGTTGTGGGAGTTTGGAGAGAAGGGTTACTTCTGTAGCTTGTTGTGTAACCTTTTCATGAAAACAGAACTTTCCCAGCAAGTTTCTTGCCCTTAGAAAAAGCTACTGGAGAGGGAAACAGAGGATTCAGCTCTTGAAAGGGAAAGGGCAGTCTGAAGCATGAAGGAATGGAAGTGTTCAAGTCATCAAAGGGTACTTAAAGACAGTCTCTGAATCACCAGCAAAACAAAGTCATTCTTTGGATTTTCAGGGTTGTGGGAGTCTGAATTTCAGGTGGCACTGTTTGGGATCTCAAGTGGGCAAGCTGCCTGCTTTTTGTGTGTATGCTGTATTTAGGCATCAAGGCTTGCACTGAATTCCTTTGCTAGACATCATACTCTTCATGAAAAACAGTGGAGTTTAGAATTTGAGAAACTATTAGTAGCTACTATGAGCTGTGCATATTTGGTTATTGCGGAAACTCAAACATCTAATGCATATTTGTAACAACAGGAAAGTGTGGTGATCAGAGAAATCCAGGCACTACCAAGTAAATCACATTTATTCTGACATCAGTTAATAAGACTTAACTGTTTTTTTTCCCATGAAAAGGAGGAGTAAGGAGAAAATAATGACGGCTTGGAGAATGATTGTCCTGCTTCATCTGTTAAATAATGCTCAATATTTGAGGTCATGTCTTCACTTTCAGTAAATTGAAGTGCCCAAAGAAACAGTAATTGGCTAGAGAAACTGAGGAGAAACAATTCACCTTGATTGTTTATTTGGAATTTTTAGTGGGGGTAATTGCTTACCAGAGTGTCAGAAAAGCAGTGTTTGAGATTGATTTTTTTTTTCTTTTTTTTTTTTTTTTCTGACTATCTTTTCCTAAATCAATATTTTAATGTAAATGCATGTGGGAAAGCAGTTTGCTCCTAAGCTCTTCAAGATTGTTGTTGGCATGAAGAGAGTGAAGAACTCCCAGGGTACTAGGAATGTTTACAAGCTCTATGGAATGAACAATGTGTTAATTTCCATGCTCCAGAAGTGCCATAAATTCACTCTATGTGGAGTGTTATGGGTAGACTTTTCTTGACTTCTGTAGCAGGAAGGAATTTAAGACTTCTCTTACTGAAAGGTGTTTTCCTTTTTAATGGAGATAAAAAAAAAAAAAAAAGGGGGGGGGGGGTAGAAGGGGGAAGGAAATACCTTTTTCTTTTTGAATTCTATTCCCGTTCTTGCTGTAATGCTGAAAAGAGGATGTGTGCCACTGGCTAAGCTGCACTGTGGTTTAACTTAACTTGTGTTTATACTTCTAACGCTGAAAGTTAGCACAGCTGAGGGACTTCACCATCCTGAAATGTGCTTTTGCCTTGTATGATGCTTTCAAAGAGCAGTACTGACCTGGAGATTGAGGTCCGGCAGAAATATTGACTAGCACAAACATAAAAACTAAAAAATTTATTTCATTAAGTTTAAAAAGAAAGTAGGGGAAATACATAATCATTGCCAAGGACTGGGAATTAATTCTGTAAGGAGAAAATGGAGAAAATTCTGCATTTCAGAAAATATAGAGAGCTTGTCCAAATGCTTTGGTATGGTAAACAAGCAATTTCTTCTTGCTGTACAGCATACATGCGTATATTTAAATAGCATGTTAACAATATAGATGTTTTGGTGTTCTAGTTAGGTATGTAGATTTTTGGTGTAAGGGTGAGATATTGCACGTGCCATAAACGAAATCTAGTGGCAGTAACTGATATTCCATTTCAAGTTCATGCATAATCTTATGAAACACTTCCTGCTGCTTTTAGTTTTAGTAGTAAGCTGTTCATAAACTCGCATTTCTGTAAAAGTAAAGCACTGCATGTTGGAAAAGCATAGCTAGGAATGAGACTGAAAATTTCCATTCAGTCTTCGAGGGGATTTAGTTGCTTATGCTTTGAGCTACTGAACCATACACATGTCTTCTGTAGCTATTTGTTTTCAAGAAAAGCAATGTGATGGGATGCATGAGAAGTGAGTTGCTAAGGTAGGTGGTATCCCACTTACGTGCTTTGGAGCAGTGACGCTGCTTTTACAAAATGAGATGTGCGTGAGAGGAAAAGCAAGGCTGCTAGTAATACTCAAGATGAAGTGTGTTGTCTATGTGCTAGGCTCTATCTGTAGAGCTGAAACAGCTCAAAAAGATATAAATAATATTATATGTACTTATTAAAGAAATATTTATTTACATGATGGCATATTTTAAGTGAAAGCTCGTGTTTATCTTGAGGGTTTGAGGTACTGTGGAAGCACAATGCAATTGGTGCAGTAAAAGATGACTTAAAGGGCAGCGGGCAGCAGGAACTTGAAGATATTGACGTACCTTGAGGGTGAGATTATAATGATTGGGGTTTCACTAACAGTACTTCAACAACAGGTTTAAAAAGTGTTGTGTTGTAAATTAGAAACTACTCTGTTTTAATAAAGGCTGTCTTGGAGCAAAAAGGGGACTGAAGGTTGAGGAGAATGCTAATGTGCAAGCAAGACTCGTAGCTTCTCCTTTTCAAGGAAAGAACCTTTCTCTACCAAGAGCATGCTGAACCAAATGGAATCATTAAATATTTTGTAGGCAGTTTTTTTTTTTTTGTTTGACCATTTTAGAGCAGATGAACAGGCATTTTGCCTTGACTGTTTTAGGGGATGACGTATATAATGACGTATATATGCACATATTCCCTTCAGGTGGTGAGTAGTTAAAATTCAGATTTCATCCTGAGTAGTGTTGAACGGTGCATAGAGGACAGTGCAGAAGGCTGTCTATTTCCAACACCCGTACTTCAAAAACCATAAGACTTGAAAGTTGGTTCAGACTAAACCAATGAGAACATTATTTTTGTGTTTAAAGTTGGCAAGGTAAAAGTGATGCTTCATGTGACACGAAGGGTTTGTCTGACTAGACACAGAATACTTCATTTTGGATACTCTGTGGAGAAGTGAATAAAAAGGGAGGCTTACACAGCTGAGAAGGTGTCTCCTTTCATCTGATAGCTTGGGCTTTGTAGAAGCTGCCCTAGATGTGTTAGATGGACCTCAGATTTCCCACGTATCCAGAGTGCTCTGAGCTATGGGGTAAAGAGAGAACAATTCCAAGCTTTGAGGGAAATTTTATGACACTAGCTCTTTGTTTGTTTTCCCCCAGATGAAATTAGTCAGTGAATTTGACCTGGATTCATTAATCCTTTCAAGATGACTGAAACCACATGTTTACTGAAGAAAACCCTGTCTGCGTGAGCTGAATGCCCTTGTCTTGGATGTAAATGGAGAAAAAAGAATAGTGCTATGGAGAAGTTACTGTATTACGAGATCAGGTCCAGCATTGCTGTCATGCAGTTAGGAGTGAGAATTGGAAGAGCAATTTATCCAAATTTCTCATGCACATTCTCTAGTGTAGCATGTTGTGTGTCTATTGCTGAAAGCACTGTGCTCTTGAGAGATTACTTTCTTTATTTAGGTTTTATTTAGGTTTTCTTATCCTCCTACAGTTGATAACTTCACACAGAAACTTGAGCCTAGATAAGTCGAACAGAAGTGTTTTAAATCTCGTGGGTATGAAAAATGATAGTGTTGCTCTGTTTCATGTTAGCTTGATGATGAAGAATTTACTTTGTTTTTAAAGTAGATACTAATAATATGCTGACTTTGCCATTGTATTCCACAGGGCTACCGTCTGTGCACATAGGTGTGACTTAAGTTCCTTTATTGTATTCTTATTTTATTATTTAATTTAATTTTTTTTTTTTTTTAGATTGTATGCTATGATCAGTTTTAGATGCTATGCTGATTTTAAATCATCTGAACTTTTGCCTATTCAGTCACTGGCTATTTTGCTCACATTTCCGTAAGATGTAGTTCAAACTACATCAAACTTACCTTTTGATTAATGCTGTCACAAAATGTGCAGGTGCACTTGGGTTATTGCATGTTTTACTTCAGTGGGTGGGTACAAGGTTACAAGAACTGGCATGCGGATGTGTGGCTTTTTGAATGCTTTTTGAATGCAGGTATGTGCATGTCCATGGAGAGCTACGTACAAAATGAGTTGTCATTCTGTGATTGGGAAGGGAAGAAAAGCAGAGGAGGCTGACCTCCTCATTGCATCACGTTAATATTTTGTTCAAGATATGGACGCATCCAAGTATGTTCATGATGTAATGCCTCGATCCTCCTAGCACTGCGAAAATCGTATGTATTTTCGCTCTTCTCCCTTCATCTGAAATTAATTCATGGGTTTTTGGAACCTTTTATGCAAAGTCTGGTGCATGTTTCTCTCTGGTAGATCAATGAGAGTCAAAGTGAACCCCGCTGAAGTCCGACACAACTAGGAGGAGAGGAGAAATGGCTATTAAGAGTTTTGCTCTGGAACTGAAGCATGCCATTGCCTTTCCACAGGCTGTGGGCAGGTATGCCAGCACTAGTCACAGGACAGAATTTCCACTGCTTTTCAGTAGGAGCAGAATAGCTTTGCCTTTGTGGCAGTGTCTGGCTGTATTTTTTGGTAGAAAATTGTGTAGTGTTTACACCTTGTGGCAGAGTCCTTCTGCCAGTTGTGGTGTGTGCAGGTTGTGTTTTAGTAGTAAGAATGTGGATAAACTTTTTACCTTGAGTACCTAACGTGAGGCATGCCAGCTCCATGACACTTACGTAAGCAGCTGATTGCCCTTTGAAATCAATAAGAACACTTTGAAAATATGTCTTTTGATGTACGCTTAAATGCCTAATATTTGGCATCTAAAGTTTAAGTAACTGTACTGCCATTGACATCTATAACGTGTGTTGGATCAAAGGTCCTACCTTCTGGGAGCTGCCTAAATAGATTCATGAATCTGAGCTCCAGGTACTTCTATCAGCAGTGTAATCTTCCACAGGGACATGAGTTTTTCAGAAGGATCTTTTTTCAGGGGAGGAGTCAGAAAAGAGGCATGTGTTCTTGGTGTTGGAAGCCTGCTTGTGCCTTACATGCTGACCTTTTTCAGGAACAGTCCATCCATACATAAAGGAATGCAGTGCTGACAAGTTCAATGCAGTTTGGCTGAACTTCTCTAAAAGAGGCAATTGGGGAGAAAAAAAAAAAAAAATACAGGGGCTGCTTTTTTTCTCACAAACACTTAAACTGTCTTATGTTTTGTTTTGTGTCGCATTGGATGTGACTTAAAGGCAACCTTTTATTTTTTCTCTCCCTCCCTTTGTTTTATTTCCTTTGACTGTATAAAATGTGTGCAATAAATTCTGTTGCAGTGAGTTCTGTTTGGCCCAGTGATGCAAGCACTTGGATGATACATGCTCCGGATGGTAGCCTGATTAAATTTAATAAATCAGTTCCTCTGCTGTAGCTAAGGTATGTAGAAACTGAGATGTGTATGGAGAATGATAGCTGAAAGATCCTTCTGTTTTACAGTCCTTTTAGATGTGTCAGTGCAATGTTACTGCAGCTTTTCCCATGTTATACTAAGTATATTTTATCTAATATCTTATTTCTGCCCAGAAGACTGAATTATCATTGTATAGGGAATGTCAATATTTTTCAAGAAGTGCAATTGTAGCATAGAGTGGAATGCACTACTAAGTGCAAGCTCCATAAAAACTGACATTGGTGCAATGATCTATTTCATGGTGATACAGTTGAATTCTGTCGTTGCCATCTTATTGACCTGTTTGTAGTGTTTTAATTGTGGTTAAAGGTTTCAGTACTCCTAGTAATTCACGGTTACTGCACTTGGCAATTTTGAATGAATGGAAATTGTTTTGGAAAAGTATTCTGATACATATGCAGTGTATGTGCTTGTGTACTTCATTTCTGATATTAAATGAAAAAAATAGTTTAATTCATTTGCAATAAACAAGTTTAGACATTTGAATGTGTCCCTAAATATTTTAAATTTGATATAACCCCATGCTTTTGGTAAACTGTTTGTGTCAAAATATTTTTGATCCATGCAGAGAAATACTTAAAACCTGTCCAGTCAGATAACATTGTTTGCTATGAAAGTTTTTCTCTTTTTAGTGAACCTGTTGTAATTTGCACTAATTTACAAGGCCTAGCATGGACCAAAAGCACAACTGAAAACTTGAGCAGGAGAGTATGGGAGCAGGCCCTGGAGTCATCCACCAGGCTTTATGGAGCTATTGGTTTGCCTTGTCTTGCATCCACTTCTCCTCTTACCTGGGGTTCGGGGTCTCCTTTGCCTCTTTCTCACCGGAGAATCCCAGGCTCCCTGCTCTGCCTGTAGGGACTGGCATGCGTTCCCCATCCATCTCACAGGAAAGCACCACCTCCATCACCTGCCTGTTAGACTGCTGGGGAAGAAAAGGGCTGAGAGGAGGGACTGGGGCAGTGGCCAAGCTCTCCTTTCATGGGAGCAAGAGGGCATTAGGAGGCAGGGAGCCAGCCAAGGGCTGTGGCCAGAGAAGGGGGTTCTGTTCCTGCATTTGCTGGGAAGAGAGTAAGGAAGACTCTTACTCTTGCAGTAGTTTTTGCCCCACACACTTTGCCCTTTTCCTCATGTACTGTGAGCAGGTAGAGTATAACAGCCAAGCTCTGTCCCCACAAGCGCAGAGGGGGCAAAATGCTGCCTCTTCAGGCTGTCTGGCAGTTCTTGTGCCTTAAGCTGGCTCTGATATTTGTTATGGGAATAAAAAAGCAAAAAACAACAACTAATGACAGAAAACAACTTAGGAGCTTTACAACAACATTCTCAAACCTATAACTGTACGGCGCTTAAATTGCACCTAAATTCTGACCTGACAAATACCAATGTTGCCATCTGCACAGTTTGCCTGCAGGCCGTGCTGCAGAATGGCCTCAGTGCTATGAGCTGTGAGGCAGCTGGTGTGTGAGCATCTGTAGCTCTGAAGTGGGAATAACCCAGAGGAGCTCTTTGTGAGGTCTTAGGCTGTAGCCTGAGATGGTTTCCTATCTCTTCCACCTAATGAAAGATTATTTCACTGTTATACTATTAAAAAGATGCATTTGCTTTTTTGAATGGGCTATAATAATCAGGGGATTACTGAAAACCTTGGAATCAAGAACCAAAGTAATTTTTTCAACATCTTGTTTTCATAATGTACCATCAGAATTGATTTTATCTGCTGTTCATCCTTAATTCAGAAATGACTTTTGACAGCATCCCTCCAGCTTTTATGCTGTAGTGATGTTCATCTGAATAACCACCTCCAGCAAACCAGAGTTCTTATTCTCTGTAAGAAATAGATCACTTTTAAAATATTTTTATGTGCAACTATCTGGTTACCCATTCAAGAAAAAGAGGTATTGTTGTAGTGCTCAGGTCTGTGATAAGAATTGTAAGTAAAACAGAACACAGTGTAAGTTGTTCTCTTTTCACGACTGGTTCAGATCATACTTAAGGCAGATGTGTTTTCCAGAGTGACAAGAGTAGATCATATGGTAGTGCTTTACATAGTTTTGTTCATCTGGACCGTAATTTATAAGGATCTGAAACAATGTCACATTACTTTTCTTTCTAGTGAAAATGTATAACGTTAGTGGCATGCAACAGTCTTAGCATTCACTCATTTGATTGTAGCCTGATTGTTAAATTGGCATGACAGAAGGAAACTAAGTGTTCTTAATTCTTTCCTGGGGCAGAGGATATTAAACAGGAAGGATATTAAGTGTCATGAGTCAGATTATCACTTAGTACAAATTGGAGTAATGTCACTGAAGTCAAAGCGGTGATTTACACCTGCTGAATTTGTTTCCAGAACCCAAGTAGTGTGTGTAAGGACAACAGCTCCCCCAGTGCGTTGCTTCCAGTTCTTATAATTAAATTTTGATTTGCAGATGTCAGCAAAGGGAATTTATACTTGACAATAAAGTAATTGTCATGAGCAACCACTTATTTTGAAGTCTTTTCACTGTCAAGAAAACAGTGATAGTTTAGGACTGATGACAACTAGCTGTATAGTCCAGACTAGAGAATATTCTCTGGGTAAAAATGGATGTTTTCCATATTCAAGTTTTGCTGTGAATTGGTTCACTGGATGAAGAGTTTTGCAGTATGCATACAATTCGTGAACTTGCTGAATTTATGAAATGTACAGGTCCAGTGGGCAGGGATGGATGTTGGCAGAGGCTTTTAAAAACATCTGGGAAGTTACAACTGTACTGGGAGTTTAAATCCCAGTTGCAAGCGCCCTGCCAGCCTCAGTTTCTCAGCAGTCAGGGGACTACAGATTTTTCTGAAAGAAAATCAGTTTTAGATGTCTGTTATGTAGCTTATTCAGGCATTGAACTGAACTGCTTTTTGTCTACAACAACAAATGCAGCTGACTATATGTAGGCATTAAACAGCACTCTGACAAAAATGAAAAGTGGGTGCCATGCCAAAAGTTCAGATTCTTTGAAAAGACTAATCCCATTTTGAGTGTGCATTCAAAGCAGTCACAGGCAATTTTTAACACATTATTCTACAATGACACCCTTTCTTTTGAAATGTAAACTGTTCAAGAACTTAAATGCAGAGTGCAGGAATAGATTTTTAGATTAGTTTTACTAATTTGTATCAAATACTTTGGCTTTTCTACTTATGCTTTTAAGTCTAGTTGTGGGCTAGAATATGCTGTGTGTCTGAGTGAGGGAGCAGAGTGCTTAGGAAGTTCTGGAAACACAATTTGTCTTTGGTGCCACTACTGCTCTGAATAACATCTTAAAAATGCGCGGAGCACTTTTATAAGCGCACTACGGGTGCACAACAGACCAACAAGCAGGTGATGTGTTGCAGCTATGCAAAGTAGTGCTTCTACAGTGCGAAAGGTTTCACAAGTACCATTTTGCAGCAGCAATATATGGAGGGAGGCCCTGCTACTAAATCCGGGTGTTCAGGTGAGTGCACAAGGTTGACAAGAAGCAGAAGAGAAGGGGGTGAAGCAATACTCTGCTTTGACAGAGCAACTAAAAGACCAGGTCAGTTTTAGAGCAGGAATATGCCATGCTTTCTAAAAGGTTACTAAACATAAGCCTAATTCAGGTCCTGATATATGCTATTTAGATTCTGGTATATATTGTGTATGAGATCCTGCATCTCTTGATAGAGCCCAGTGTTTCAGTTTGTGCTTATTTAATACATAAATTTGATGTTGTGCTCTCACACTGGTGTACTGAAGGGTGGATTTACAACATATTTTGAAAGAGCAATTGTTTTCATGTGAAATACCCTGGCTATCTGGGAGATAACAATAAAGTGGGGAAAAATGCAAGGTGAGTTCTGTGAACATTGAGAAAATTTTGCTGCTGATGGCTATGGTTTCTTTTATGATCAGTCTAGCCAGTTAGAAAACAGCTCAGGTGTATCTACATGTGCCATAGCTGTATTGTGAGAGTGGAGTTACTCTTGAGTCTTTAGTATCATATAACTGACTGCAGGGCTGAATAGTATCCAGAGCTATGAAGAAATCAAGGTTCCACTTGAGAGGCATTTATTATCCTAGATCATGTTCTGAGTAGGATAGCTGATGGATAATGTGCACTGAGAAGTCATAAATTTCTATTTTTTTAGTGACTATGGCCAAACCTTGTATTGATGCTGAACAGAATACCATACAGTACACCATCTGGTGAATGCATGTGTTCTGTTCAGACTTGATGTGATGCTGGGCATAGAGCATGTTAGCTACATTTACATTCTGTGGTTCAGGGTTTAACATATTGCTTACCCCAGTTCCCAATGCTTCTGTAGATTTGGGAAGAGCTAAAAATGAGTAAGGGTGTTCTGAGAGGGAAAAAAATCCCTGTTTTGGAGAGACTGAAACAACTGATCTGTGCTTCAGTACACGATCTTAACTACCTGAAAACGGAAGCTTGAAACCAAGGAATTGAATGTCTCTGTTCATACCATTTCCTTCCACCACTCTTATCTTTGTACTGAGTTATTAAATCTAAAATGCCTTTTTGGAGAATACCTATTACTGTTACAGGTAGGGAATTCACAAGAGGCTGTAGGACTGAACTCAAACTGTGCATCTGGAGGCTCTCGTAAAGCATTGTGAAGAGCTCCGTGAGGCTTCAAGTTGTCTCCCTCTGTGGACCAATGCTAGCTGTAAGCAAGGCCATGACATTGGCAGTGTCCGGGAAGCAGAAGGCACGTCTGTCTACGTTTGGATGGCTCCACATCCCCTCTCATTCCATCATGCTGTTACTTCCTCTTTCTAACTTAAGGCTGTAATTAGCACTTTTTTATTACTTTGAAATATTAGAAGGGGGAAGCATTATGATAGTAATGTAGACGCTTGAACTTTTTGGGGAACATTCTTTTCACATAGTGGTGGTACCAGCTGCTTCTTTGGCTCTGTCTGGTTAATGCTTTTTCTCTTGACGGTTTTCAAAATGTATGCATGCTGAAACCAAGACATCAATCAATGCTATTTTAAGTGTAACCAACAGTAGAATGAGTGACTGAATTAGTACTTCGTTCTTTGGTAAGGGACAGGAGTTTTAAGGTTTACCTTTCTGTAGTCCCTACCCAGTAGGATAACTAAATACCCTACCAAATAGCCACAAAATATGGAATGTTACAACATATTGTATTAATTCTTGCATTTAAATTCACTAGGTAATTAAGAGGGGATCTCCTATACAATATTTTTGTAAGGGGTATGATTTTTTTTTTTTTCCCCCCAAGCTTTGATTTCGTCAACCTAACATTTCTTGATTATCTGTTTAATTGAATGCCTGCTGCCTTGGTTCACAATACAGCTTCTATACATGTTCTAATACAAGCATCAGGCTTACTAATATTATTACATTATTCTCCCAGTTAAAACTGCCAGTTTCATTCCAATATGCTAAATAAAACTGACCTTTCTGTAAGAGATTTTTAAAGATTAATTTGGATTTTAAAATTGGGTTTGCATATGAAAGTAAAACTATCTGAAGATGCCGGCAATGGGTAGGTTGTTATTACTTAGTGTTTTAGATGAGTTGAAAGTTTTGCAGTGGGCATGTGTACCGTGGTGCTTTTGATGTTTGTTCAATGAAAAATGTAGATAATGAGAAGCTGACAAAGAATATAAAAGTTTTTTTCATGAGAAGCAGGGCAGAGAGACATTACAAAGGCTGAGAGCAAGGGAGGTGATGAGAATACTGTCTGTCTTCAGTGGTTTGTTCTGGATGCTGGTACTGAAAGACATTTGAAAAGACTTCTGATTATTAATTTATGGTACATGTAAAATAGCTGAATATTATGTTGATTTCATTGTGCATGTCATATCTAATTCTCATACTATTCCATCAAACAAATGGTTTTAAAATGGATTACAATGTGAGAACATCATTTGATGTGAGGCTTGAAATCAAACTTTTTGGGGTGAGCTATCATTCCCTAATGCAAAATATGTTAAGCACGACATTTTAATATAATGCATGGACATGTCAATGTTGAGTCAGGTTCATTCTACTTATCTGTTGAAGTAAGTCAGAGTTGCAGAAATGTACATTTATTCAATTCCCATTAAAGGTATGGAAATACTCCTGTAGAGTAGTTAAGCTTAGATTGGCAGTAGGCTACTTAATGTGTAGAAAAAGGAGCTGCTACAAACATTACTGAGCTTAGATAATAATGAAATCTGATGACTGTTCTTATAGCAACGTGTGGTTGTGTAATGGCTGAAGAAGGAGGATTACAAGGTACCAAGACTGGATATCTTCATATTTCAGTATTGATGAGGTCAATTATTAAGTTCATGGAGAAGAACAAACAAAATATGGCCCAATCTTCTTTGTAAAATTGAATCATTTTACTTTCTAACTTATTGCTCTTGGCATAAATAAATATCCAAGTAGCAGATTCAGTTTCATTATTTGAAAACTGCCAGTTGGGTAAATAGTAACAATAACAGGAGAAAAAACAAAAAAGCCTTGTTTGAAGACAACAGGGTTTTTTCTTGCCCCCCCCCCCCCCCCTCCCCCCCACACACTTCTCACACTTTTTTTTCTTTGTAGAAGTCTGTGTTGATAAAGAATCAGTCTAATTCTTCTGCTTTCAAAGCTCATTAAGAGTAGCTGTTAAGCAAGGTAAATATCCTTTGCTATATTTGTTCTGTGCAGTACAGGGGAGCTTATATTGTTGCTAGTTTTCCCTAATTCTAACACTACTTAAAAAAGAGAGAAAGGTCTGTAATACGACGTAACACAAAAATGTTGTCACATTCCAGGATGCTCCAGAAAAGATACCAAATCTTAATTCTTCTGACCCAGCCTGTCATTCTGGCTTTTTTTTTTTTGTACTATCCTTGTAGGGGAACACAGTGCTTTGCCCACTTGTTCTGTGTCCATAACAAGTTATAAATGAACTTTTTGTTAGCAGGCCATTTTTTGCCATATTGAAAAGAAACGTGCATTTATAAACTTCCACACTGATGTCAAAACATTGAAGAATTAAGTGTAAAGAGCAAAGGAAAACATGATTGTACTGTTCCTTAACACATACATAGTGCCGGTCCCCATCTCAGAAAGGACATGGTTGAACTGGAAAAGTCAGAGAAAAAGGTAAAAGGCTGACTGAAGCTCTGGAGCTTGGGCAAATCGATGTTAATTGATATAAAGCACTGGGTAAGTTATCTAGACTAGAGGATTGGAGAGTGCACACTATAAAATTCAGCATTTGCTCTCTTCTTGTGAGCAAACTCAGACTCAAATTCTGCTTTCAGAAATGTCTTACAAAACTAAAAGATGTCTTACAAAACTAAAGAATAAAAATTGTGGTTGTTTATATAAATATCTAAAGCAGATGCCTTAACAGGTTTAAATAATAAAAGATTTTCACTAATAGTTTTCTTCAGGGATACTGCTCTTATGTTGCAACATAAAACATTTTTTTTCCTTGATGTCTTTGTGTACATCAGGGAAAAAAACAAATGGACAAGAACCTGTCATACTTCTAGGCTTCTGCTAGTGACACTACCAGCTAGTTGTTCCCCAGTTAATTTAAATACTTGTAATATTTTTTTTTTTTGTAAGCCTAAGGGTTTTGGCTTTTATGAACAAGGAAGGTACTTTGACAAATACAGATTACGGAGGAGAGATGGGATCCACTGCCTAGCAAAGGAAGGAGAATTATTGCTGGCAGGTTGGCTGACTTTGTATAACGTGTTTAAAACTAGTAAACTTGGGGGATGGTGCCCTAAACCATTACACTCACATACATGTACTCACAAGTAACAGGGAGAATCAATGCACCTACCAGAGCAGTGAGGAATGCCCTCCAAAAAGGTTCTGTCAAAAAGGCTAGACAGTTAAAGGCCCAAATAAAATGCCTCTACACGAATGACCAGAGCAACTGACATCATCTACCCAGACTTGTGCAAAGCATTTGACACTGTCCCACACAACATTCTAGTTTCTAAACTGGAGAGATACACATTTAATAGACGAACCCTTCAGTAGGTAAGGAACGGGCTGGATGGTTGCACCTAGAGTTGTGGTCATCGGCCCATTGTCCAAGTGGAGACCAGTGACAAGTGGTATTCCTCGGGGTCAGTACTGGTACTGCTTAGTATCTTTGTCAGCAACATGGACAGTGGGATCAAGTGCACCCTCAGCAAGTTTGCTGATGACACCAAGCTGTGTGGTGCGGCTGACGTGCTGTAGGGAAGGGATGCCAGCCAGAGGGATCTGGACAGCCTCAAGAGGTGAGCTCTTGTAAACCTCATGAAGTTCAAATGCAAGTGCAAGATCCTGCACAAGGGTTGGGGCAATCCCAAACATGAATACAGTCTGAGCAGTGAGTGGATAGAAAGCAGCCCTGCGGAGAAGGACTTTAGGTGGTATTGGTGGATGAAAAATGGCATATGAGTTGTCAATGTGCACTTGCAGCCTGGAAAGCCAGCTGTATTTTAGGTCACATCAAAAGCAGCGAGACCGGTACAATGCAGGACATGAACCTCTTGGACTGAGCCCAGAAGAGGGCCATGATGATCTGGGGGCTGGAGCACCTCTCCTATGAAGAAAAGCTGAGAGAGCTGGGGTTGTTCAGCCTGGAGAAGAGAAAGCTCTAGGGAGACCTGAGAGAGGCCTTTCCAGTACCTAAATGTAGGTACTAGAATGTAGCCCTAAATGTAGGCCTTCCAGGGCCCTCCAGGAAAGCTGGGGAGGGACTCTTTGTCAGGGAGTGGAGTGACAGGACAAGAGGTAATGGCTTTAAACTAAAATAGGGTAGCCTTAGATGAGATATAAGGAAATTCACCACTTCAGAGGGTGGTGAGGCCCTGTCAGAGGCTTCCTGAAGAAGCTGTGGATGCCCCATCCCTGGAAGTGCTCAAGGCCAGGCTGGATGGGGTTAGGGCTGCTTGGTCTAGTGGGAGGTGTCCCTGCACGTGGCAGTGGGGTTGGAATCAGATCATCTTTAAGATCCCTTCTGACCCAAACAGTTCTAAGATTCTAAATCTGTCCTTAGGTTTGTAAATACATATTTTGAAAAATCTTGATCATTGAAGTCTTTTAATATTCAGAAGTGAAATTGAGTTTCTTAATGAAATAAGAGCTATTGATCAAAAGCCACAAAGCAGTAAATCACAGAATGTCTCTCCATTTCCTGCATAACAATGTGTAGTGTTGAGGTATTTCATGGTTTGTGAATTGCCAATTTTTAACTTTGAGAACTGTTAAGTTTTCTAAATTTTAAAACTACATGGTGTTTCTGCTGGGTATTCCTACAGGAATGTCACTGAATACAATTAATTAGCTTTCTTCCTGCCCTCTTAAGGGATTTTCAAGCCTTGATCAGGGGTTGTTGTTTTAAGGAGGAAAATCAGTCTGAGCTGTTCTGTTGCCTTGTATGATTCTTTTCTTCCTTGGAAATGACGCCACACGATGACAATTTTTGCTTGTCTTCATTTATGAATGTTTCTAAATCATTGGTTTTCTCCTAATGAACAAAATATTTAAAAGAAAATAGTAGTAATTAATGTTGGAACTGATCTTTTGATTCAGTGAATTTTCCAGTACTTGAAGCATTCAGTCAAGATCAAATGATTTTCTAAAAGATATGCTGTATCTCCAGTAGAAATTATGGGGCTGTTGAAAGCAACAGTTGGTGAAATTCAAGGGGTCAAATAAGATGGATAATTGTAATGCTTTCTTCCAGCTTTAAATATCTGAATTTGTCAAAATTACTGGGCTGTTTGTGAGCCAGTTCAGTCAGATTTCATGAAAAAGTGCACAGAATAGACAATAAGCCATCATAACAGCCACAGAAACATAGTCCTGGGACAGAACTCCCACTGATGCCTCGATCACAGCCTGAATAAGGATTTGCTTTCTGGAATAAGACCTAACAAAGTGTGAATTGTGTTGCATAAATGCATTTCCAGTGTGGGGTTAGGCAGGAGGTCAAAGGATGAGTGCCATTCACATAAATATGAGTGTGAAGTAAAAGAATTAATTTCGGTTAACTGTGCACAAAGGGATCAATGGAATTATTAATCCCAGTAAGCCATTCATTGCTGCTTGCTCTTGTAGTAACTATAAACCTATTCTAACATTTTTTTTTATTTTTTTTTAAAGGAGCACTGAGAAGTAATTCCAACAAATGAAATTCTTTGAATGATCTGTATATCTTGAATATTTTTCAGTACTTATTTGGGTTATTCTTTCAGAATTGTTCAACTTTGGTTTGATAACAAACTAAAATGTCAGGCTTCCCATCCCATGTTCAGAATTTAAGTGGGGAGAGATCTTGGAAACTGAATATATTTGCCTATAGGTGAACAGGAGCTCTTAGGCATGGGGGAGTTCGGTGAACCTGCTTCTTCTTCAACACCAGCTGCAAAGCTGGTGTGGTTAGAACTTGTACTGGTGTTCCTTCACATACCAATCTAGTGTAAATCTAAATGGATCTTGCAGGACAGTTACATGGCACGTGACAGAGAAGTAGAGTTATCTTAGGTAGACTTTTTAGTTGATAGTCATATCTATTAGAGCTGACCCACGTGCAGTTCTGTGAGGCACAGGTCTGCCCATCTGTAGACAGTGAGTTTAGGTTTAGTGTCTTTAGAATGGATTTAGGAATAAATCAATGAATTGAACTGGAGTGTGCTAGGGCATCTGAATGGAAGTGTATCAAATCTGTATTGACAGGTAGATGCACATCTTGACTAGTGGTAGTGGATTGCATAAACAGTTTGACATTTCAGCTGACCTACAGCTGAAAGAAATTATTTGGAAATGCATAGTAACTTGCTACATTAGCTGTGGAAGCTCAGTCCACAAGGAGTGTAGGCGTGTAATTTTACCTTTTGAAGGTACCTTTATTTCATTAGGTGTAGCTTGCTGCACTTGACTGTTTTGCAGATCATGATGATGCCTTGTTATAATTGGACATACTGAAACCTGATGCAATTGAGCCAATAAACTGAAAAAAATCAGTTAAAGAATGCTGTGTGTTTGCCTACAAAAGGGAAAATTGGTTCCATCTGCTCAAATTAAATGTTGATTTAGACCTCATTTTCTGAAATGTAAATCATGTTTTTGAAAGAATTGATTGGTAAATACTTTTGGGCTTATTATATGGATTTAGAAATAAATTAGAGAGAACTTCAGGCCTGTCTTGTCTTCCTTGGGAAAAGGTTTCATTCAATTGAACAATGTATTTCAGCATAAGCATATACAATACAGCCTCTTTTTGCCATGTTCAGCACTTTGTATACCTGATTGAGGGCTATTAAACTCAAATTTGATGCACTGGCAGAGTTAGCTGAGTCTTGTTTAACATAATTAAAATTCTGTGGTCAACTTTTTTTCCTGCATTCCGTGGCCAAAAAAGCCCATGCGTGCTCTGTGAATGGCCTTTGTAGACAATCTGTTTGTCTCTGCTGAACTGCTTTTGTTTTTAATAGATCTTTTCTGTATGGTCATTTCTGAATGTCTCTTCAGTGTGAGTTAAACCACTAATACAAGTACCTAGAGTGATCTGGAGGTCTGTTCAATCTCAAGGAGCTTTAAGGTTCAAACAAGGGTCTACTGAAGAGCAAATCAGTTAATGGTTAAGACAAAATGTAATGAGCCAAATAAAGAAACCACAGTTCACATAGCTGACATCATCCTATAATATCTCCCAGACAACACTGTGCTTTATAATGTGTTTGATGCGTTTTTTCGTCTGTAGACACAAAGATTTCAATTGACTTGAGTGCTCCAGAGGCCAAATTCTCAAAGGTATTTGGGCACTTAGAGGTACACATTGAACTTCTTGGGATTAAAAAATAATCCCTATGTACTTAGTTTCTGTTTGTGGTTTTAGATAAATACTGAAATACTTAATAGAAGTCCAATAGGCAAGACGGTCAGATTTTCTGTGAGGTCTGTCAGCCACCCTTTCGTTTGCTATACAAAACATCAGTGTGGAAAGAGGTGAGAAAAGAAGAATGGAAGCTGAAGAGTTGATGTTACTGAGCTCCTTTTCCACAGTGAGCAATGCATTTGACACGTCTGGTACTTGTTTATGGTGGTATGATGTGTGGGGTGACGAAGTGTGACTGTCTGATGTTTAAAACATGACTGAATAATTGATCTCTGACATTCTTAGTGTTTATATTGACAGACAGCTTATATAGAGAGGTCTTAGATGTTCCCTTCTAAAGCAGCTTCCTCACAGATACCAGAATCACTTAGGAGGCTTTTTAGCAGCCACTTGCTTGGGAGGCAGAAATAGTAATTGGCTGCCATTTTCACAGCAATGTCCTATTGCTTCAAATGGCAGCAAAGTAATTTTCTGTCAGCGTGCTCCCTGCTACCCTTTGAAGAGAATATGTTCCTGAAAGGCTGTAAGAAGTGAGGGAAAAAAAAAAAAAAATAATAAAAAAAAAGGGAGGGCTTCTATACCTTGAACACTACCACACACAAAAAAAAAAAAAAAAAAAAAAAAAAAGCAACGTGTTAAGGCATAAAATCCACTTGTTCAGCTGTTTCCCCTGTGTTTCCCAAGGTAAGTGTTAGTGCTTCCACTTGCATTGGCTGGTTTCAGGCAGCTTCTTGCAAGCCTGGGAGCATGTCCTGGGAACAGTCAGTGTAACCTGGGGCATGATGATATTTCTGCCCTTTAAACATCTATTTCCCTTCTTGCCTGCATTTGAGTCCAGTCTGTGGGCCTGAAGAGTTCTCATGTGGACATCGATTGCCTTAACTTCTGTAATGCAGGAATCCTGTCGTCCGTAGCACTCAAGGTAGTCAAAACCCCAATTAGTTTTTACATTAGCTCGATTTTGACTTCTTATGCCATCACCTGTCATTTAACTTCCACCACTGTTATGTGTGGAATGTGACTTTTAAATGCTGGTTATTTAGGCTAATGCTGCATATGATCACTGTGATGGTAATAATTAACTCCATGTCTGGAGAGTGCAAAGTAAGGTCTTAGAGCAATGATGAGTTATACTGCACAGTGTATTCCAAATCTGGAAAATAGTTTAGCTTTCTACCCTAAATCTTGTAAAGGCATTGGTATATTTGGAACTGACTTGATACTGAGAACTACTGTTTAGCAATCCTTTTTGTTACAATCTCTGTATGACATGGCCCAAATTTTGTATGGTTAGTGCATTTTCAGAGCTCTACGAACTTAGTAATTACTGAAGTAAAGAAAAAACTGTAAGATTTATTAACTTGTGAGATTCCCTGGTTTAATAGATCCCCTGGCTGAAAATACAGCCTTAAGGAGGCAGGAGGAGACATTCGGTGGGAGCCCATCTTCAGAACTGAAAGTGAGGATTTCAATGCTGGTTTGAAATTCTGCTTGGTGTTGAATAGAAAGTACGTCTAAGCAACTGTGACTTTTAGTGCAGAGGACTTCCTATATGAAAAATGGGAAAAATGTTGTTTTCAGCACTTCTCATAGTAAATCTAAATGCCATGGATAAAACAAAACAAAACAAAAAAACACACAACAAAAACCACAAACAGATGACTTAACTGTTTGATATTCCTGTAGTAAATCTGAAGGGAAAGCTCAAGTTGCCAACACAGCTTCAGGGCCCGCAAAGCTTTGGACTTTCAAAGCCCAAAGGGTGATTAAAGTAATTCAGCAACATTTTACTCTTGTAGCCCTCTCATGGTTAGGCATGTCTTCCAGCGAGTTGTACTTATCACACCATACGGGAAGTGGGGGCAGAAGTAGGGGGGTATAGCATTTTCTAATCAATTGAAGTAACTCATTTAGGATTGTTTTTAATTTAAAAAAAAAAAAAAAAAAGTCATACATTCAGTCTTTTTGTCCTCCCAAAGTAATAATATATAAACTTCAATAACCAGCTCCAGCTTTGGTCAATGCAGAAAATGCATGTTTCTGCTTTTAAATGCATCATGAAGGATTGAAACGCTGTTATAAGCACGAAGCCCTGCTGTCCAGCAAGGGCTTATCTCTTTTGGAAACTTCTCTCTTGCTGTGAGTATAGATGCTGTACATCGCTGCTTTTTGTTTGGCTTGCTGGCCATGCCCAAGGTGCTAAACTAGGTCTGTTTCTTAGCTTGTAATCATTACAGAGGCTGTCAAGTCTCTCTTCATGTGTGGGTGAAGATGCAAAGTAAACGATAGAGAAGTGTGTAGAAGCCATCTTCTCAAGATTCGTTTACATCTACAGGGATTACTAGCTCAGATAAAATGCTGATGTGGAGGCAGCATAGCAACGTTACTCCAGTAAGACAGGTATTGTGGAACTCAGTCATTTAGGATGCGTATATAATTCTTAAAATGGAAATTCTGGCAAGTACAGCTTAGACTTGCTAGTAGATGTGATGGTGTGCAGACATGAGCGTATGTATGGAGAGTTCTCACCCCCCTGAATGTGCTGATGTATTGAAATTGGTTGGAAGAAAGTGCTCACGGGTTTAGTTTTTCATAGTTGTTAGTAGGGTTCTGCTTAATTAAGCAGCACAGCATGGGCAATTCCAAATTTAGGTTGGAGCACAATAGTGAGGATCTCAAACCTAGTGAAGCCCAGCTTTTGCCTGTTTCCCTATATGGCTGCAGAATATTGCACGAGAAGCTGTATGTAAATGCCTGCTCTCCCTTCATTAACTATTTTCAAACTATAGCAGCTGTGAAATGAGAAGGGTAGGTAGGATTCTGGTTGCTTGAAAGGCCCTTGAATACTTCCCATAATAGTGCTGAAAGCCACATGACGCCAGGTCAGTCCTGAGATTAGGGAAATGCACAGATGGCATTTGGTGATCAGGTCCTTGTTTTCTGCAACGGCCTTGTATGGAAAACATTGACATCAAACCTGCAGGCCTCCTTCTGAGGAGAACACGTTGAACACAGGAACTTATCTCGTGATACCCTTCGTAAGGATTTTGGTAGGTAGAAAGCTCTAGCATGTCCTAAGCATGACAGGCAGAAACATGAGACTACTGTACTGCCTGCATGTGTAGAAGTGAACTTAAGTGATTTCTTGAATAAATGGTTCTGTGTATAACTTGGGCAGAGTTGTGCCAGCATGTTGCTTTTCCACCTTTTTTTCCCCCTGCCTTTGGAATTTTTTCCTGATATTTTCCTAACTATTCAGCAGTCAGAAGCAATAACAGTAATGGTGACTAACCATGGAAAAGGACACAAGAATAACAGTGCTACAGCTCCAATTAGAATACCCCCAAAGTGAAGTTCTGGCTTGTATTTCTAGTGGTGCCCTCACTGTAAAAGGCTGCCTTTTTCCTTAAGGGAAGGACGTCAATCTGGATATTTTTATGCGAGCTCATTTCTTTTACGTTTTCTTTCCTTATGAAGGCAGACAACCAGAAATCAGAAATGCATTTTTAAAAGTTACATCAATTGGTAGTATCTCAAAGTGAGTTACATGTAGCAATTTTATGTCAAAGTGGGCAGGAATGGTGGAAGGATATACAATCTAAATGGGAAATGGAGACACTTCTTTTGGCTGATAAAGCCTTAAAAGCTTTTTACAGGTACTGTAGTAAATCTCGAGCATGAGCATATGTAAGAAAGGGAGTGGTGTCTGTTTAATAGTAAGACCTTGAATGTCCCTTCTGCTATTCATGCAGTCACTGATATTATTTACGTCTCTACAACCATACTTTAAGGTTGTGCCAAGATTTTTAAGGCCCTCCTCCACCCCTTCAGCTAATTGATTATCTGATGTGGGCTGCTTTGACTTGGCAGTATCGTATATACACAAAATGAGGTACAGGGGCAGCTGGCATGCTCATTTCTAATTTCAATGTTTGGCAGCTTCCGAAATCAGCATGGCGCATGCTGAAATACTTGGCACTTCACCCAAAAGTAATGCAGTCTTTCACTTAACCCAGTGTAAGGGTAAACAGGATGTTAGCCAGAGTTGCTTTGGTGTCAGATATCAGATTAAGGATAAAGCACACAATAATTTATGAATTGAATGAAAAGTTTCTTTTTCACTCTTCTAGTTTTGTCTACATTAACCTACTTATGTGTTGTCTTCATAATTAAGTTGTCAACTATTATCTCTGTAGGACTATAAAGCAATAATTAAAATATATCTTTAACGTTAACTTATTTTTCCACTGGATGGACCCAAGAGTTGGCAAACAGTTTCCCTGGTAGTGCTTATGCTGTGACTTTAGCGTTCTTGCCTAACCTTATTCTTAACTTTTGCTTCTGTAAACCCTCATCAAATCTGTTGTATGAGAAAGAACACATTAAAATGTGTTCAATGGACTCCTGCAAGATGACCAAAAAATCACCTGTTCCTTGTCCTTTTTTCCACTTACATATGACAAAAATGAGGGAAATTGGGAGCAAGTTCTTCCTATTCCTGTTTCTTTTTATGAGCTGAAATCTCAAGCTAACTGAGTTGTCATTTCACCCCTGCCCCCTCTGATCTCTCTTCTAAATGTTTGGTAACCGTTGTTTCTTGGCCAAATCAGAATAATGGTCATCTCTGCAGGTTTAGGAAGTAGCTCTGTCCACTAGCTTTATGCTGTGATTGATAAGATGGAAGAAGAAAAAAAAGCCAAAACATCTTTATAAATATGAAAATAATCCTGAGATAACTCTGAAACACATGGATAAACATAATGGCATAGAACAAAATATGGGTTTATCAACTCATGTAGTATTTAGCAGTACAATGAAGCACTGGGAGAGATGATAATGAAAATGGCTTTGGTAATTTAATCATGCTGTTGAAGAAGGAAGGTATAATTGGCCTAATGTGGACTTATAAGCATTTGGTAAGGATGTAGTAAGTGTAAGTAACAAAGTGCCCAGAAAGACAACAGTATTTTACAAGGATGTGTAGTATAAACAGGATTATACAGTTCTTTGTCTTTGAAACCAGTTTTATTTGGCATTTTCATGAGTAAACTTAGCTCAGAAAAATGCATAATTATGTTTATAAAGGAATTGTCATTGATACAAAGAAAAACAGAAAGCAGCATGTAGAAAAACTGTATGACCTTGAAGACAAGAATAATAAAATAAGGATAAAACAGCATAGTTTGAAGTGACTAAGACTCCCTAAATTAATAACTTCTGATTGTATCATCATAATTTCTGTTGTAAGATGGGTACCTGCAGGTAGGATTCCTGGAGGAGGGGAGAGACTTGAATTTTATTTAATCACTGAGGAATGGAATCTTCCAAGTGTTTGTTTTCAAATGCAGACATAAAAGTGAAGTAGTGATAGACACTAGGAAAAACACATGCCATTGTGCAGGGTTTTGTTAAAGCCTTATCTGGAGTGTACTGCATCACTGTGTTCAGAAAGGTGAATTCATGCTGGAACAGGGGCAGACAAATTACTGCAGTGAAGAGAGCTTGTCTTATGAGAGTTTAAAGAAACTAGCTTCTTTCACCTTGCCGAGGAAAGATGAAGAAAAATGCTTCCTGCCTATAAATGAATGGAACCAAGTTAATCATAAGGGAAGAAAAACTATATTTAAGCTCATGGATAAAGTTGGCACAGGAACAAATAGGTGTAAACTGCTTACAGATGAAATTAAGCAGGAAACAAGCAATCTATCCATTGAAGGTATGAGGCTCTGTGTGTTCCTTCAGCAGAAATAAGAATGAGAAAATAGACTAGCTGAACAAGGTAGTTAGGCCAGTTTATGACAAGGTTCCTTGAAGCCACAGGAATTTTGTTGGGTTTATGTTGTTCCAAAAAGACATACTGAGCCAAATGAATTTCATTTGAGTCCTGTATTCTTATTGTGAAAATTCAAGTCTGTGTGAGCAAGCATAGCTTGTTTTTTATGACGAATCTAAATGGTCAGTCTAAATCATAGTCCTTCTCTCTCTATTAGTAGGATAATCTGCGATAAACAAAGCAAGCAAAGATCTCTTAGGTTTTCCTATGTTTCCAATGTCAAATGCTTTCTTTGGCTCTGGCCTTCCTACAGTATCTACTTTTATGTGGCCTGTAGCCAGGTGTCCCTCATCTGTGATTTTACAATCTTGTGGTCAATTTGGTTACTCTGCACCTGGGAGGTTTCCAGGAAAATAGTAGGTTTTGGCACTTCAGCAGGTGGCACTCTTCACTCTAGGTCTTGTTCTAAGATCTAGTTTTCATCTGGGATGAGGTGGCTACAAGATTAGAATTGGATCAGAAAAGAAACTGGTAAGTAGGATATAATGTACTATTTTTCCCTAAATATTAGGTAGAATGGTTTCTCTTGAATTGTTCCAGATGGATTTAGGTAGAATTGCAGGCAGTTTGCAGTCACTGTTACTCCTGGATAATAATAATGCATATCGTGCTGGCCAGGCTGCTGTGGTTGGTGCCACAGTATTGAATTCAACCCATGGTACACCTAAATCTTCTTCATTTTAGTGGTTTGTAAGGGGTCCAGCCCTGTTTAGCTGATGTTGGATGGGGGTTCTTGGCCTAGTGTAACTACACAGGGAGGAGGGTTTGCAGTTGAGCTGTCTTTTAAGCTCTCTAGATGCACTGGCTCAACTATATCACTTTACAAAACTCTGACGTTCTGGACCCTGTTTCTTCAGTTCATCTCTTCAGCAATCCAGAGTAACTGCAGACTATGACTTTCAGGAGGCAAAAAAACAACAACAACAACAAAAAAAAAAAAAAACACACACACACTGCAAAACCAACAAACAGAAATACAACAGACTTCTGTTCAAATTTGCAGAAACTTTGTTCTACCAAAAGAAAAAGAAAACTGATATTTACCTCTTTTTTTTTTTTCCTCACTCTGATAGTGTTTCTTCGGGTTTGGTCTGAAAATAAGATTCTGATTCAGTGGCTTGCTTCTCCTTTACCAAGTAGTGTCACTTATCTGTCTTACTCATTGGCCATCTGTAGTTGATCTTCTATTTAAAAATGCTTTCGCTTCATTAAAAAATAAAAAAAAAAAGGTGTTGTTGTTTAAGAAACTGCTGCTTTTGACTCATTGTCTATAAACAATATTAATATCTTAACTGTCTTCTATGTTTTGATGACTTTCTAATCCTGCCTGCCAATGTCATATAATAAGATTTTAGTGTAGGGACACCTAGCCTTTTTGGCCTGTTGTCAGTATAGCCCAGTCAACAAAGTGAACTATTTCTACTCTCTCTAATATGTTCCTCTGGTTAGAGTCAATGGTATAGGATCTCCTCAAGTGTATTATTTCTTCAACTCCAAGGCATACGATAACTAACTTAAGGAGCTGGTGTTGATGAAATAACCATGCTTCCCCCGAATGATCAGACATGATTTTCTCTTCTGTACTGCTGTTTGGTGTTTGCTGCATGTTGCCAAGCAGTTCTCATAAAGGCTGTAGCATGAACTGAGCTGTGCTCTGTGAAAGAGAAGATGCTCTACTGATGACAGCTGCTGTTGTAATAATATTTCTATTACTCTGTAAACTTTCAAAAGCAGAATTCAGCTTGTTTAGAAGTTCGCACTTCTATCCACTCTAAGAGGAGAGCAGGAAGAATATGTGATTTGAAATAGAACTGCGTCAGCACGTACAGCTAACTAAATATACTTCTGGAGGCATGTGCCATGAAAAATGTCTGTCATTGTGAGATCTTGTTTCCTAAAACTTTGTGTTCTTATTGGCTTTGTTACATCTAATCAGTTATACTACCACTGTTTTTCATCTCAGTGTCATCAGTGTGTTTTACTACTTCCGAGTAAATACAGTGAGGATTAGGTTAATGAGCTCAAAGATCAAGATTCTGTCTTCAATTTTTTCTTCTCTCTGCTTTGACTTTATTTTCAGAAAAGTTTCTACCTGAGCACTCTCACTATTGATATAATTCATTGTGTGATTTAGGCAACAAAAAATATGTTGCTTGGTTGGGGCAAAGTGGGTACATATTTCGCTGTGGCAGTGAAAGTTTCTTCTTGGTGTTCTTTTTACTATAATGTGAGGACAGTAGAGTTTAGCCTGTATTTTTGTAGTCATTGACTTGTATATGGAGTTTTTGTGTTGGAGCTCTCCTGTGACTGATAGCTTTTATAGAGTTCACTGAGAACTCTGACCTTTAGCAACTCTCCCTCTGTCAGAAGTTATGTTAACATTTGTCTGTGTAAATTTTGTATTTGCGTTTAACCTGTTTATGTATGTAAGGGCAGATTTAAAAACTTCAGAGCACATTTGAAGAACTGACAGAAAGAAAAAAAAAAAAAGCTTTTAGGACAAAAGTGTCTTCAGAACTGTAGAAAAGATATCCAGGTCTTCCTGATTTTTTTTAACCCTTCTGTGGTAGTGTTTATGTAGTATTACAGTGACATTGGTAAGTAACTCCTTGTCTACAGCCGTCAAAATATTTTGACTCTGTAGGTTTGTTCAAATCTTATGTATAATCTCACATATACCTCTTGTCTTGGACCATGCTTTTAAGTAGATGTACACATGGTCAGATGTATTAAAAAGCAAAACAAACAAAAAACCTATCTGTTTTCGTGCAGAACTAAAGGTCTCTTCACAATTGCAATTCACTTGAAGAGACCTTAAAATACTGAAGTCTTATTTCTAGTTGGTTTTCTAGATTGAACTTTTTAAAATTGCAATCCAAGTTGTCACGTTGAATTCTGCTTTCCTTTAGGGCTATAGATACCTGAAGTATCTTGATTTGCTTCCAGAGCAGCTTAAACCAGATGTGAACGAGTTCTGGCTGCAAATTAGGAAAATAAACAAACAAAAACCAAACTGACCAGCCAAACAGAAAAACCTCCTCATCATTAAATAAAAGTTCTAGATCAGCTTGCTGATCAGTGATTGGGTAAAAAATCCTGTTGTTTTTTTTTTTTTTTTTTTTTTTTTTATTTTTTCTTTGAAATGGAGTTTGTTAGTTATCATATGATAACAACAGAGCACTGAACTTGAGGGTCGAGGAGGGCTGGCATGTTCCTGTGTTCCTAAATGCATTCTGTTGTAGCTGAAAGCACAACTTGACCTGGTTGTTCACGTATACCGTTAACTGGAAAGGATGGAGTAATTCTCTTTTCAAAATCTAATCATGCTTCTGAGGTGAGAGGAATTATGCCGGCTTGTTTACTTTAGACCCCTGCTGAGTGGTTTATAAGTGACAAGAAGACTGTGTGTACCTTCACAGCTGGGTTAAAATAACTGCAAGCAAACTTAGAAAGGCAGTACAACTTAACATATAAAAACATGGTATATTCTTTTTGAGAAGCTTGAGTATTTTCAAGTAGCAGAATGTTCTTGCATTAGTTTCATATGGGAACAAAATGTGATTGAAGATAATATAACTAAATGTTTCTGAATATAGCTACATGTGTAGCAGTAATAAATGTGCTGTTCCCTGGAGGAGTTTTAATGTTCAAGGAGGAAGTCTGGTGATAGTGTTCTACAGTTTCTCTGATTGAGAGATGGGAAATATTAGAAGCTCCCTTTGCCAAGGATTGTGTACCTGCATTGTGGTCATCCAAGCTTGCTGGTTCCCTGGAAATAAAGTGGGTTTTCAGGCACTTTTTTTCCTCTAATGGGGTAGAACTACTGAATTCTCAAAGTTTCAACATAGGACTGGTTGGGTTTTCATAGCTGATTTAGCTGTCTTGAGACATAAGTCTTGGAGTATTAGTCAGAAACATGTTTTCAGAAGGTATCAAGTTGTGTGCATCTACTGCATCTATCCATTTTCCAGTGGGGATCTGTCCCTGCATAAATAGGACTTTCAGCTGCAATATAAACAGTTTCTGCAAGAAACTTATATGTACGGATGCATTGGCATACTCGTTTAGTCTACTTTTAGACTAGTAACAACTTCATAGTAAATACACATAAAGATTAAATTGTATGTGAACAATAAACACAAATGTGCTATGCAATAATTGCATGTCAGTGATTGTCAATTACTAGATTGGTAGCATGAAACATCGATACCTGCTACATAGGTGTGAATCAAGCAGAATTAAATGAATGATTTATTGTTCTAACAACGCAGAAACAGTCTGTGGTAATTTTTATGTTAGTGACTAGTTAATAACTTGTGCAGTAACTCATGTTGGACCAAAAAAAGTAATCCAACACTATAAAAATTTGTCTTCAGACTTCAGCAATAAAGTGAAGACTTTGAAAGGTGATTTAGATTAATCAGATCTGAGCCTATACTATCTTTGGTTTTGGTGTCTCTGAAAGTCAAAACCCACAGATTTATATAGTGTTTATACTATTATGAGTACATTTCAATATATGGTTCAGTGGACAAAATGTACTGTGCTTAATGGATTGCTTCACCTCTAAGTTTTCTCCTTCTCTTCTTTAATCTGTTTCAGTGCTTCATATGGGAGTGGTGTAGTAGTTCTGTTCTATCAGACACATTACAAAACAAGGTGTAGGCAGGCACTTGAGTCCTAGATTGCACTTGAGTCAGTTGCATATAGTATGTAAATGTGGGTATGTGCATTCTTCCAGAAAATATATACTTTACCGTACATATGGTACCTATCCAGCACATAATTTGGGGGTAAATCAAATCTCTTTCTTCAGAGCAAACTTCTGGGTGACAGCCAAGCTGTACAGTCATCTTTATGTTGCCATTTTAACCTCATTATGGATAAAGGGAAAGCTGCCTGGCTCTGCTTGCTGTCTTTTTCCCTCCACTACTGTGTATGCATACCGAGGTCTCTAGGTCCAGCTTCCTGTCTTGTTGATCCAGCTTAATATTTCTACAATATATATATACAACATGTGTTCAATTCAGAGTACACACAACTATATCTCCTTGTGCAGGCTGTACTGCCTGGGTAGCACCTTCACCTGGCTCTGAATAGGCTACTTTCTTCTGTGCCATCCCCTTGGAGTGGGAGTGAGTGCACACCATGAAGGAGGAGGAATCAGGGCTGCAAAGGTGGGCTCTAGCCCCTGCCCCCAGGCTTAATAATAAAAAGAATATGGACAGAAGCCAAGTATATTATACACCAAATTCACTTCCTCTGCAGAATACAGTCAAATGAAAAACACATGGAGTAGCTTGTTGAGTTGATTTTGTTCTGTGCTCTGTCCTGGTAATGGATTTGTTTTCAGAACTGAGCATTCTGCGTGTTTCTTGGTGGATGCTAGCAGGCTTGGAGATATCACAGCATGTGGGACACAGTAAAACATGAATTTCATTTGTTTTCCTTGGCTTCTGTGTGTCATGATGTGTTCAAGATGATAGGGTCTGGAAAACTGTAAATTTTCGTTAAGGCTCAGGATTCATACTTGAGACTAGTCTTCATGCTGCAGAGGAAGTCTGTTAGTAGGAGGTAGGCTGGTGTTCAGCTGTGTTCCTGAGGGTGTACTGTATGTTTTGTTTACATTAAAGGTATGCTGACAAAGCTGCTGGCTCTAATATTGGACTTAATAGTTTTGTTTGGGTTTGCAGCTGTGTCCTGCTGTCCTTTCACTCTGCCTGCCTGCAGTTCCTCACAAGATTATATACTGCAGCAGCAAATCCTGCTCCAGTAACACCACAGAGGCCAGGATTCTGGTGTATTTCTGTATTATCCTAAGGGTTTGCCAAGCAGGTTGGAAAGATGGAGATAAGTGGTTGGGCATCTGTGCTCTCATTGTTGTGTAACCATTTAAGGAACTGTGAGCTGAAATGAGCCATACAACTTTTTTCCCTCCTCTACCCCTTAGCCCTGTTTTTGAAAAAGTAAGGCTGGGGAAAATGAAGGTAGGGTTTCCCTACTGTATCCAGTTAAGATGCATTGTTTGGAAGACGGGAAAAAAAAAGTTAAATTTTGAGATTGGAAAGTGAACTATTCAGTTGTTTTTACATTACACATGCAATATTTTGACTTTATTTTGTAAACTACATAGGAAGGATTCAAATACTCAAATACACATTGTTGAATATGCGTATTTTAAGAACAGCTGTAGTTGTAAGGGACTGTTATCCTATTGTACTAGTTACCGTGGAACTGAAGTTACTCCCTGCCCAGCAGACTGCTGCTCTCAGGGCCTTGATTGTACAAGGCGAGGCACCTGTAGGGAATTCTTTGCAGGGCAAGGCCTTGAAAAGATAGGTAGCAGGCTAAGGCCACAGATGGCAAAAAAAGTATAGCTGGAAAGACAGGAGCACTGCCTTTCTAGTTACTGAAATGTATATTGACTTCCCACAAACTTGGTTTGGTCAAGGAGCAGTTCAGAAGGGAATTCTGTAGCACTTTTCAATTTAGCGATGTTTTATTTAGCAGAAGAGCACTTCTAAGTAAAGTGAAAATGTTGATTCATCAGGCTCCCGTGTGACACATTTGATTACAAAATATTCCTGTTTGATTAGGATCTAGTCACCAGAGCAGATGAATAGAGAGATTTTCCAATCTGCCTATGTGGACCTCAGTGGAAAGCTGACTGAGATCTTAAGTGAAAGGCAGTTTGCAAGTCCATGGGCTTAACTGATGGTTGCAAGTCATTATTTACTTCTGTTGAAATATATACTCCAGAACAGGGAAACAGGATTTCCCAACATCTCAGATATGTAGGAGTTTGGTATTACACAGAAAGGTGTTGTCAGAGGAATTCCACTGTCAGTAACTTTCATTTGACCAACTCTTAGCCTCTACCTGTGCTAATAATTGCTAAAATATTTTATCTAGCTCATCATAGTAGATTGGCTTGTGGTTTTGTGTTGGTTATAAAGGAAAAAACAGATTCAAACTTTGGGCACTGGCACAACTTTGGAGTCTACTTGCTATGTGATGAGTATTTGGCCTCCTCAGAGCAGCTGCTCAGCTTCATTTCTCTCTGTTTCTTGTGGGGTGATGAGTAAAATCTCCCTGGGGGAGAAGGGCTGACAGAATGAAGAGGCATCGAGGTTCAGAGCCTCAGCTGTTGAAGCTGATCACCCAAGCCAGATAACTAGGATTCTCTTCTGAATTTCCCACAGGGTGTTCTTCCTGCCAGCCTGCAAGGTCATACATGCAATTGGGTATTGCAGTAAACTTTGGTCTAAATCTGCTTTGGTCATGGGAATAGTAATCTGAAAGTGACTGATAATTCTGTCAACCTACAGTGGGGCTGAGCTCTTCAACACTTCTCCAGTTTTCATTGCAAGGAGTTGTAGCACCACTGCAAAATCCATGTAAGGTAGCTGAGAACTGGGTTTCCTGTGTAATGGCTGCTGTCTCTGTATATAGTTGAATAAGCCCAACTTGGAGCTGTGAATCATCAGCAGTACGGTCTGTCAAGCTGATTGTGGTGGCAGATGGCAGGGTAGTGACACAGGTCCTTACTGTCCTTTGGTACAAATGACTGGTTCTGGCCTTGGGTGCCACGAGGCATCCAGGTGCTCTCAACATTGTTGTCCTCCCCTACACACCTGTATGGGCACAAGCTGTGTTCTCCTTGCATGGCTGCACAGCTTTTACTGAAGTATACTGAAGATGGGCTACACAAAGTCTTCCTAAGGCCTACAGTCTGCAGTCCTTCAGTGCCTTCTAGATTTACATTTCTGTACTGCTGTAATAGCTTATCTGTAGTTACCACTTACAGCTTCTGGTAAAAATGTACCACTGTACTTTAATGTCTTCTCAGCTGGCATTACTTGCAAAAATAACCAGGGGTGAAGAGGAATGACACCAACTTGTGCCAGGTGTGGATTTGCTCATTTTGGCTCTTAGCTGGAAGCTTTATGAAACAAGTTCTTTCCAGATTGCAGAGTGTGGCATTTCTCCATATCATTAAGCCTAGCCGGTCTAAAGCTACCAGTGGGTAGAGACTTGTTTGCAATACCTGAAAATTTATGTGGAGAAGGTAGGTTCAAAAAGTCTGCAAACATCAGAGGGGAGCTTGAGTAATGGGTCCTTGCGGTTTTCCTGTGTAATGGCACTGTTTTTACAGGCACTTAAACTATGGGGGAAAAAACAAAAGTTAGGCTTGTGTTTAGATAAGTTTCTGACTTATTTCAAGCAATAAATTTGAGCTTGTTCAGCTAAAATGAGTTATCTTTCAGAAACTTAAGTTTTGGAAAAGATATGAAAAAATTATGGTGTAGTCGACAAAAAGGTTTGATAAAGTCACTTCAAAATTTAATAATTAAGTGTGCCTTATTTCTTAGACTCATAAGATTTTTTCAAACTTCTATTCCAATTTCTGTTCTAAAAGGGACCTCTTAAAGTGATGGGGGCTTCTTACATGATTAAAAGCTGTGTTATCAAACTTCCATAGTTATCTGCTTTAACAGTGGACTCAGCAGCCTGCCCCAGTTGGTTGGGTGCTTCATCATGCTTCTAACCTTAAGCCTGTAATAAATCTCACTGTTGTCATTGGGATTTTTACCACTTCTGTATAAAGCTGCAAATTACCTTGGATTAATTTGAGCTTTATGAAATTCTTGTTCTTTTGGATTTGCTTTTCAGAGATCAGGTGCTGCCTCTTCAGGCTGAATCATTACTGTTTATGTTTATGTATGCAAGACTTTGTAATAGTACAAGATAATGAGGACGAGCATTCTGAGAGAGGAAGACTTTTTTTCCTCATAGTACTCTAATATTTAATGTAAAGAATCTGCTTACCTGGCTGGTAAGCAAATAAAAGGTGTTATGACTTTACACGCTCACAGGCAGAGTGGTTCGGGGTACCTGCCACACTTTGGCTTGTGAGTTGGCATTGGCACCTCTGGGCTGCTTTTGCAGCTGCAGCGGACCCAACCTTTGCCTGAGCAAGGGTAGCTACAACCACTGAATCCCTGGGGGAGCCCTGGTGTGTGCTCACGGATTGCTATTTCCTTCGTCCACATGGCTTCAATGCTGAAATAGCAGAT
Source organism: Netta rufina (assembly GCF_964035555.1). Taxonomy (NCBI): domain Eukaryota; kingdom Metazoa; phylum Chordata; class Aves; order Anseriformes; family Anatidae; genus Netta; species Netta rufina. Next base: position 4,950,151 of record NC_140127.1, read on the forward strand.
AGGAGGGCAAGCCACTGCAGTGTTAGTGGGTATAGCATCTGTTTTAAGGTTTGTAGCAGCATAGTTTTAAAGCCTAACTGTGGCTTTAGTATGATGGGTGAGCTGAGGGAACACAGCCGTTCTGACAGTTCAGAGCCTTATATAGATACTACATTTCCCATATTCCTATCTAGCTAAGGTAATCTGTCTTAAACTCTCAGAGAACTTGCTCCCAAGAGTACGGAGATTTCTGTATTACAGGAGAGAAGAAACTTGGCTTTTCTCTTGGGGGCCAAGGGTAAATAACATCAAATTCTTATAGAAAGCCCATGTCCAGACTGTGTGATTCAGTTACTATTCATCTAGCTCAGTGTCTTTAACAGATGCTTGCTTTCAACATTATCTGAAAGAGTCAAAAAAATATTTCTGCATTATCTGGTCCTGTTGCAAGGTGGCTAGTTGGAGTCTGTGGAGAAAAAGGTCTCAGAAAGCAAGAAATATCCCTGTCCTTTACCATTGCTTTAGGAAGTTATCTATTTCCAAATGTGGAATTTGTATTTGGAGTAGCGATGTATGGCCCTGAAGCAGTTATCTCTGTTGTTGAGCTTTACAAGGAACTGTAGGTGTTTTCTCCCCAAAGCTATGACATTGAAGCCTATTCAGTCTATGCTTTAAATAGTTGTGACTAGCTCTAGGTATAAAAATGTCAGTATTGCGCTGTGTACTAGACACCCAGGATCTGTGCAGGAGAATTTTCTGCTCAGCCCTGTAACACCTCATTAGGATGGGGTTGTGGTCTTCAGACTACTTGCCAGTACCCTGATTATATTGCAGTTCCCCCCAGAAAACAAGCCAATAAACTATGCTGCCTTATTGAGAAACTTCTGGAAGCACTATCTGACTTGCACAGATGAAGTATGCCAGCAGGCATTTTGGACCTCCTCATGCCATTTTCAAACAAACCCAAACAGTCCTAAACTAATAAAATGCTTTTTCTATAGTAATATTTTGTTCACTATGAATCTAAAAGAAAATATTCCTTGAAGTTTCTAATCTGGAACTGAGCCGTTTGCTTGGTCACAGGACCCCAAAAGCCAAGAAAACAATAGCCTGACCTTTCTCCTTTCTATGGTGTGTTTGAAAAGAGTGGGACAGTAAAGACATTGAATCCTGCTTGCTATACAGGTGACATAATTAACCCTTCCATTTTTTTTGTCATGGTTTAATTGTGGTCTGTCTAGAAGGTGTCTGGAAGAGGTCATCTTTATAAGAATTTGCTTCTTTTGCCACCTCTCATTTTCTATACCCATAAAAACCTGAATAACTATTTTCAGTCTTTGCTTGCTGAAAAAAAGTGCATGAAACAACCGCCTCATAAGTAATCTGTGCCCTGCATCATTTTTTTTTTTTTTCCAATGATACCACGTTCCTTTAAATCTGGGTGGGAAACTCAGCATGGTATATGATATTGATGCAGAATTTGTGAGGGTCAGACACTTCATTTCTCATTCTTGTCCCTTTTGATGACATAATGTTGAGGGCACAGCAGGGCTAACAGCTGAGAAGATAGAGGTCCTGTATAGGGCTTCCCCCTCTTACAGATTAGTTCCTTAGGCAGGTGAACTCCAAAGTCAGGAAAAGATGCAAGGAAGCACATAATGAGATAAGAAACCCTGACTTCACTGCTAAATTGGAAAATGAGAAAGACCTCAGGGGAAAGGCCTGTAAATTCTTTGCCCAGTGTTCTGTAGGAATGTAAGAAGGCAAGAAAGCCCAGGAACTCTGTCATTCTTGTTATCTGTAGTTTTCACCTCATTTGTTATCCCCTAGGTACAACAAAAACAACAAAAGGCAGGCTCAGAATTTAGCCTAAGATGCTTAATTTATGAGCACTCACTAATTAAACAAAGTCTGACAGCTTTTTTTTTTTTTGTTTGCTTTTAAATAGCTCATGCATTTCTTGATCTCTGAAATAGAATTGTCACACTAAGATAGCCAGACACACAAACTGAGTTGAAAAATGTAGAGCCCACTTTTGCCTTTCTTTCATAAAAAGGATGTGCTTTTAGCATAGAATATGGCCAACCCCATGTAGACGGAGAAAAGGCAAGGATGTGTACAACCTTTGTAATGATCTCAGAACTGCTGGTAGGTCCCCAGAACTGGGGGAAGGAGCAAACAGATGCTTTCATCTATAACTGTTCTGTTTGCAAAGGATATATAGGTTGCTATTTTTTCTAAAACTGCACAAACTAATTGTCTTAAATGGCATGCAAGAGCTCTTTTTATTATTTTAACCTGAAGATGTTCTGGCTTTGTTGTCTTAAGCTTTCAAAAAAATGTTTAATTTTGCAACACTGCTTACTTGACAGTAGTTATAAGAGAACATGTGTATCTTCCCATGCACTTCTACTTATGCAGTAAATGGCAATGCCTGGAAAGCTTTTTTTCTAAAAATGTCATATCTCAATCAAGTGTTACTGGTACTAAATACCCTCTGATAATGGAAGATTCACTAAAAGGATTCTCCTAATACTAAATATTTTCAGAATAAAAAAAAAAAAAAAAAAAAAAAATCCCTTATCAGGTTCCCCTCCATACCCATTTATTTCTAAGGATTCTGTGTAGTGTTGCTTCCTAAGATGCAAGATAATGTTCTGAATCTTTGAAGTACCAGTTATAATACAACATGCCATCTAAGAACCCTCCCAGCTAGATTTACACCTTAAGTAAAGAGATGTAAGAGATGGAAGTAGATGAGGGAAAATAATCTGGTTTGTAGGACTGAATTTTAAAGTAATTTTTAGCTTTTCACTAGGTATGACACCTAACTGTATTGCAGCTCTATTCTTACATAATAGAGTACCAGACACACAGTGATATTAAAAGGAAAGAAACGTTCTAGTGTGCAAGTGTATATGTGAGTTGGAATCAGAATTTAGCTTCTGAAGTCCAAAGGAGCTGGAGCAAATGTTTGGGATCGTGACAACATATCGGAGGTCTCGGATGACCATGGTATAACCAGGATGAGACCAGCATGCATAGTTTAACCGTACAGGGCTTTGAAATCAGCAGCACTGGCTGGAGCTCTCCAAACAGTTGTTGTGTCAGGTGCAGCTGGGGCCAGCCACGGCAGGTTGCGTGGAAGGCGGTCTATGACGTGGTGCAGGATGTGTTTTTGCCAGTTTGGAGGAATTCCAAAATCATCTGCCCAGCCCACGAAGCTGTTAGGGTACAGATGGTGACTGTCGCCTTTGGTGGTCATAGTGTTATGAATACTAACTTGCAGTGGACGGAAAGCGCTAACAAGCTATGAAATGACAACTAACAAGCCTGTGTGAGGGTGGTAGAACACATTTGTGGGTTGTCAAATATGGTGTTTTCTCTTGTAAATGAAGTAGATCTTTAAAAGAAGCAATAAGTCAGTCATGATGTAATATTATAAAATAAAAAATGCCAAGGCTCATCAAAATTAAAATGAAGATCCCTGGAACAAAGGTCAGTTCATAATCATTTTTTTTGGAGCTCTGAATACACAGCCAGTTCTTAAAGCATAACATACAGTGAAAGAAGCAAAGGAAGAAAAACCCAAATCCCATATGGTAGGTCTTTGTTTTTAACAGAACATTAATTCAGCAAATGTTTAGGCTACTCCAGCTGGACTCTTATCACACTACCTGTTCTAGCAGTGTGCCAACTTTCTACACAATGTGGAAAGATGGAGCAGTTAAAATATTCCCAACAGTTGCCTGGCCATGTCTATTAAAGTACATAATAAAATTGCAAAGCTTGCTATGCTTGAGTTAAAGCAATTCATAACAATATATCAGATGTTCTATTCCAACAAGTGGCATTGAAGTGCTCGGTGTGCCTGCATCCTCAGCTTAATGTTGAATCAAGAATTTATAAATGCCAAAGCACCCAAGTAAGAGTGGCCCGGTCTTCAGGGCTGCGGGCCCTGGCACGGTCTTCAGGGCTGATTTGTCCAAATTAGTTCTGTGTAGAGAGGTAGTTCATGGCAAGATTTTCCAAGTCAGAGTAGTCTAGCTATTGTGAAGGACTTAGATTAATGGCACGGTGTGATCCATCACAAAAGCTGATGTCCTAGATTTTCTTTGGTTGTTTTGAAACAGCTTTTTAATTCAAGTGAGGCTGCTTGGGTGGATGTTGTTGGTGATGCCCTTCTACTGCCAAAGTAAAAAGGATTAAGAATAAGTATCATCTTCAAAAAGTTTCAGGACATAAAACTTTTTGTTCTCAGCTACATCAGCAAGACTGATGACACTAGTTATAGCGCTTTACTGAATTTCACATATTCTTCTTGATTTTGAGGCTTTATGCGTTTCTGAATGCCTGGCTTTCTTTCAAATATAGAAAGCACTGCTGATTGTTTAAATTGCTTTTGTAGAATCTTGCTTCTTTTTTACTTTTGCATTATTTATAAATTTAATTCTGATGACAATTTTGCAGTCACCAATGTTCGTTGTAGATGAATGCAAAAGTGGATTCTGCTGGTGCCATAATTAAACAATGAATTGTATTATCTAGCACACCAAGCTCCGAAGCTTTACATTATTCAAAAATGTTTTTGTTATGAGATGGCACATTCTCATTAGCATGGATCTGGTCAACCAGGCTGACTCAGTCAGCCTGGAAAAATTGCAGACTGCAAGGCTTGTCATCTTCTGTTAACTTGAAAGAGAAACCTTGTCTTAAAGATGCCTTGACTGGAGAGTGTGGGGACAGTATTGATACCAGATGGTACCCAACCTGTTAGCCCTGAAGGTGCTCAGCTGCACGTTGATGGAGAATGTTGAGGAGTAAGGATGTAATTTGAATAAAGTTCTGGTAGTTCTTCGAATAAGAAGATATAAAAAGGAGAACTTTCTGCTTTGTATTGCTGAAGAGAAATGGTCCAAGCTTTAGTGATGCAGCACCTGTAGCTGACTGAATACAGTGTTACAGTGGAGAAAAGTCATGAGTGTAGCTACACTCCATGTGTCCAGTCCTCAAAATCATTTTCTGAAGTTGAAGATAATATTTAGCCTTTTTTTTAGGAGGAAATTGCTTAGAGCTTTTATTACTCTAATTTTGAAAACAGTTTTATTCCTGCCACTTTTATCTAAAGCAAGCACTTTGTTGTTGTTTTTGGCAAGGAAAAGAGCTCAGTAGCCAAGTCTAAATTTCATTTGCATGAAAATGAGAGGCATTACAAGTTGGAAACAAACATCAAGGCTCTTCTGCTTGGCTTTGATGCTAGTTTTCATGATCCATAGGCACATTGGTACGTTTGGTATACAGGATCAATTTTTAGTTTTCATGAAGTCAAGAGAGTTTAAACAATGATTTAAGGGGGCAGAAAAAAACCTCACAGGATTTCATCCCAGAGATTGTCTCCAAGACCTCTAGAATTTTTCAACTAAGATGAGTTGTAAGAATTACTAGAGGCTGGTATATATGTAAGATGCGTAACGTTATGGGACAGAGTTGTGCCTTTCTTATGCCTTTCTGTAATGCTTTGGTTTTGGTCTGCTTTGAAGGAAATTGTGGAGAAATTTTTTTTTTTTTTAATATTCCATCCTCTTTTTGCTTCAGGTTTCACTTGGTGAAACTACACCTGCAAGTAGCTCCAAGATACTTAATACTATTTTGATGGCCGACTCTCTGATGGAACTTGCTGTTTTATCAGCAAATTCAAGTATGAAATTCAATCTTTGTTTTTCTTCAGAAAATGATATTTCTGTGTTTCAGAGTTGTGGTGGCTGCCCACAAATGAATCTTTGGTCTATCATCTAGAGTTTGCTTAAGCTTTTTTTCAGGTTACATGGAGAGCAATTAGGTGGGTTTTTTTTTCTTTTTATTTTTTTTTTTAGAGCAGTATCTGAAACCATAGAAATATTTCTCAAGTCCCAGGTGAGGATCACAGAAGGTAGCAGAGACACTCAGTCAAATAAGTTGTGGAGTTTTTTTAGGGGTGGAGTAAGTAGGAGCTAGGTCACTGGCTTAAAGGTAGTAGAGAGTCCATAGAAAGCAAAATTAAAAGAATTAAAGTAAGACAGCAACTTGACTGTGCATTGATGAAAGGGGTTGGCTCTGCAAATTGCAAAGGATTGAAAGTAGGCTTGAATTCTCATAGATGAAACTTGTGCTGATTTCTATTTCACTGGTTATAATATTGCAAATAAACTAAACAGCACCAAATAAACAGCCAAGTTATTATTCACAGACTTCTCTTAACATCGGATATAGCCCAAGAAGATCCCAGCCTTTAGCTAGTTTTTTTGGCTCATAAGCAACAGTATACATATTACTACATATTGAAAACAAAAAACTATTGAGATTATTTTGCTGATGAGTACTACCTCAGATGCTTCTTTCACTGAATAGAGAATACACATGAGTTCTCAGATACTGCAAGTAACTGCTACACAGTATTTCAAATGGCAATATTCCTGACATGAAAAACAAGGATAAAACTCCATAGTGGTGATTTGGCAGCTTGAGGTAACCTCAGATCTGATCTGCCAAGCCAAAATGGGGTTTTTATAGGAAGAGGAAAAATTCAAAGCAAAAATAAGCAGAAAGCTTGTACCAGCTGTCCACACCAGAAAATGTGGAATTGCTGATGACTCTATTTGAAAGATGTAAGCTATTGGTATCCTGAAAGATAATATTCATAAATGAGATAGCCCCAATATCGGTTCAGTCTGTCTACGTTAATATAGTGGTGCACATATTTAAAATCATAAATTTGTTACCTGTCACTGTGAAATGTCTGACTTCTGTGGTCAGTCTCAGTGATTTTTATACAGGACCCCTGAGCAACTGATCACCCGGTACAGCTTCATTGCCATGAAATGAAATCAGTGCTGCCAGATGAATAAGTAAACTTTAGAATAATTCTCCTATGGCGTGTTTTTTTTTTTTTTTTTTTTTAATTTTTGTTCCTCTTTCAGTCCTACATACTAGGACTAGTAGGAGAATCACTACATCAAAGCAGTAAACAACTGCTTAGCTAGCGGATGGTCTAAATAGTGCTGTAGAGGGTAGCATTTTTGTAACATTTCTCTACATCTCATTCATGTGCAGTAAACACTGACAGCTGTTCTGCAGCTCTGTACAATGCTTCCGTAACAGAAGAGTATAACTATTGAACACTACATGAATTGTATGCTCTTTGGAAAACCTTGTTGTATTGTACAGGTGACATTTTGAAGAGACGTGATAGCATGCATGTATATGTAATGATGAGTCATGGATTCTTTGGTTTACGAGTATTAAAAAGCCCATTTGTGTTTTAAATTTGTTTAATTCTGGCGGGATTTAAATCAGATCCTGTAAAATGCTACAAGATCAATGGGTGCTTTTGTTTTATTGTACATATGGTTAGAGGTAATATCCAGTGCTGCGTCTTTCTAAGAAGCGTGAAGTTTATAAAATAGGTGTGTGAGTACTCATACAGGATAAGGATTAAGCTAAAAATGAGTATTGTGGTTGAACTACAAATACTCAATAAAGGAGGTATGTTGCCATTATGAAAACATCATGGATGGCTAAATCTTTATTGGGTATATGAGTACATAATTCAAAAGGCTCCTCTGACCTTTCATTTGGTTGTAGACCCTTTTGTTATATTAAGCGTGTGTGTATATATTAGAGATGGAGAGAATAATGAAGAGAGAACACTTTTTGGTACATAAAAAAAAAAAAAAAACATGGCTTTTTCATTTAAGCATCAATCATTCTCAGTGCATTAACTATGTTTTATCAGATTGTTTGACCTTTGCTATCAAGGGAGTAAATGTAATTTTGCTTCTCTATAATGAAAATAACATCAGGAAATATATGCAAGAATGCTTGTTTAATTTCCTTCTCCCTGCATTCTTTCTTGGGAAAATTATGAACTGTTGTCTCAGTTCTATGAAACATACTTTGTTTGGTCCTAACTTTTAAAATATGAACACATTTGTTTTACCAAACATCATTTGTTTTATTCTCAAGTAAAATGAGGTAATCAAATTTGTATCTTACACTATTCAGTGAGTGTATTTAAACTATAAACACTGAATTTACAAGATTAAGCAGTAGACTTAGATAAACATGTAAGTATGTATATTTGAACTTTTATCTTTAACGTGTATTAAGATGAATGAGACTAATAATAAATTTAGTCATGATCCATGCTCTAGTACAAAGTTGCTGTTTCTGCATAGGAACATTATCTGATTCTCTCAGATAAAAATCTGAGAGAATATGGGCTTATCCATCTAGACTTGTGAATAATAGCTGTTATAACTACTGGTGTTTTAGGATTAGTTGGCAAATGTAGATATATAGAGAAAATGTAGAAACACGGAGAAGACCAATAGCTGCTTACTGGACAAATGTAAGATATACAACAGAGTATATGAGTAAGAATGACAAGGAAATGGAAAAGGTAGGGTAAACAATTAATGTCAATTCCATCAAGTGATTGAATAATCTTAAGGAAAATCACAGATTTGTGTTACTAATTGTGATGGATTAACCTTGGCTATCTAGCTTGGCTTGGCTAACCCACCTAACCACTTGCTTGCTCCTTGGTGGGATGGGGAAAAAATGGGGGAAAAAAAAAAGGAACAAGGCAGCTTTTGGGTCAGGATAAAAACAGATTGCTTATGAATGACTATTGTGGGCAAAACAAGATGCAACTTGGAAAAAAAAATGATTTACTGACAAATTAAATTAGGTTTGGGTAGTAAGAAAAACTTTGATAAATAAATGAAAATAATACCTTCCTTCCCCCAGACTGCCTCCCCCATTCAACTGCTTTCCTTCATTCCAGACTCCTCATCCTGCCCAGGGTGGCATGGAGCCATTTCTGATGCTCCTTGCCTCCCATGGATAATGGGCTCTCCATGGGCTGTTCCTTCAGGAAATGTCCACCTGCTCCAGTGCAGATCTTCCATGGGCTGCAGTTTAGGTATCTGCTCTGGTGTCTGGAGCTGCTCCTCCTCTTAACTGTACCCTGCTGCTTTTCTACTCGTTTTCTCTTCCTCCTCTACCAGTGTGAAATCTTCTGCCCTTTCTTAACTAGACTTTTAGAGGCAGAAGCAGTTTGGCTCATGGGCTCAGCTGTGCCCTGTTGTTGTGGACACAATACATAACAAATGGTTTTATCACTGTATTACTCAACTTTACTGTTTTACAAATGACAGAAGGATTCATAACTCAAGAGAAATGTTTCACTTTAAGTGAGTTATATGGTCTGGTAGACCCTCATACGTGAACTAACAAGAGTGAAATCACTGACTCACAGGCACTGACCATTTTAATTTCTCTTGTTTATTTTGTGGCAATTCATCTAGACTGTTTTTAATACTCAGCAGGGTAAACAACCTTTGTAGACCAGGGTAGTGCTGCATAGAAACATCCTCGGGTAGGGTGGAGAACTTTTTGCTGCCTTTTCCTGCTTCTTTGTGTCAATATGCTAGGAGGCTACAGCATAGTACGATCCAACTACATCATGCTGTAGCCCTTTGTGTGGTTTTGTGACATTATGTATGTAATGTCACATAATCATGTGACGGTAGAGGTATGGAAAGCTTTATTAACAAGATCTTCAGAAATTATTCAATTGTGTAGAATTTGTGATTTAATTCACGATGAGTGAGTTATGCTTGTAGTTCTCAAGGAGTTCCCATTAGCACAGGATATCATGACATCATATGTATATCATAGGTGTTACAAAAGCTTCCAGTACTTCACGGATGTTCTGCGGAGACTGTAAACATCACACTGGGAGTATTGTTTCTGGCTGTAATTTCTAAGCGAATTCAAGAGAAGGGCAAAGAAATTTAGACTAGCTTTTCTGGACTAAAGATTCCGCAGGTCTGAGTCCTGGTCATTCTATGCAGTTTTAAATTCTGAATTTTAAATTTTTAAATTTTTAAATTCAGTTTATGGTCTTTGAGCGCATCCCAAGAAGCTAGGTTAGTAACCTTCCTGTTTTTCTGCCATGGTGTCAGAGAAATCATAGTTTCTACTTAACCCCACAGATGCTACTGTGGCCTCTGTATGTATGAAATGTGGATGCAGTTGGGGTCAGTGTTCCACAAGGAGAGTATTGACGTGGCTGGGTCTTCATCCACTCTGTTTTCAGGATTCATGTAGGCCTAGAGGTTTTGGCTGTAGAGGTAGAACAGGTTTCATAAATTACATCTTTGATGTCTGTCTCTACTCTAGATGGACTTTCTAGTTGATGGTATGATTTGTACTTCTTAGCGTAGGGCTGGCAGTCCCAAGGGCCATGTGGTCACCTGATAATAAATCTGCATGGTTGACTGTCAAATGGACTTTGAGAATGGATTATTGGATGGGAAAGATGTCTGCAACAATTTCCCCTCCAATCTCTTCTCTGAATAGATAGCCACTTCTTGCTGTGGTACACGTAATCCAAATAAATTTGATAGAAAAAAAATATAAAGTAGAGCTTAAATTAAGTGAGAGCCAGAAACTGAGAGGATAAGAGTTAAACTGATCATGTTTATGACATGTGATTCTTTTTCTGAGTTCAGAGACAAACTCAAGGCATGAAAATGGTGCTATCCTTCAGCAAGGAAGGTGGGGTTCAGGGACTGAGGGGGGTGGGGTGGGGAACTGAAGAAATGCATTGCAACTAGAATGGCAAAAAAGCTAATGAGTTACAGCTGTATTTAACAAAAAAAAAAAACTTTCAGGTTTTGAAAATTAGCTAGTGATGGATGGATGGAGGCTGTGACAATTGATATAGCAGTGGTGCCAAGCGAAACACATTTGTTACCAACAGGGAATAAAATATATGCTACTGAAACCCTTTAGCACAGCTTGGAGCTTAATATAAATAAAGTATATTTTTAAATTATGCCATCAGTCATTCCCAAGAAACAATTTCATTCTCTTTGATTTTTTCCCCCTTCTGCATCAATTTGTGCATAAATACATGTTTCTGTATTATGTTTGGATAACGAATTACAGTCAAACTTAATAACCTCTTACATCCTGGCTGAGAAGGCACTACATTCAGGGGTATGCCTTCATTTTTCATTGAGCATTCAGACGATCAAACTGTCTTAAAGTGTTTAAAATGTCACCATCTCGTTTACTGTGGATTATCAGTAACAGTCCTAATAATCTTTTAGTGTAGAAGCACCTAGAAAAACTCTAGTCATAGCCCAGCAGCGCTGTCAGGCATGGGTAAACGTGGCACAAGATGATAGTTGTCCTAGAGAGTCCTGTGGTGCCCTTTTTTTAAGTAAACTTTACTTTTTTTTTTTTTTTTTTTTTTTTTTTTTTTTTTTTTAAATAAAGGGACATCTTTTCTGCTATTTTGTAGTAGTCTTCTCTCTCATACCTCCCAGTGAGAACAGGATCAAATGAGACTAAATCTAGTGCTGTCAGATCTTGTATTTCATCAATGTTGCACCTCAATTTGAATTTAACTCCTGGTTAGTGCTCTGTGATTTGAGAAGATGGATATACGAGGCTGAAACCAATTAAGAAACATGCTCAGTCTCCTGGGCTTTGGAGAGAGACATAGGAGACAGGAAGGAAGGGAGTTTTTATTCCTATGCTACTTTCCTGTACTTCTCACAGACAAAATAAACCAAATGAAAGTAATAAAGTAACTTAAATCTGACTCTAGTTGTTTAATAATAGATTGGATTTGTGAAGTACTAGGAGACCTCTAGTTTGTGTCTGATATTTCTAGTGTAAGTGTAAAAATCATAAGAAAAACAATAAAAATGAATGTGGCCATTTCAGAAGCTTTTAAAATCTTACTCCATGACTGATTTCTGTGTGCCCAGCAGATGTGACTTCTATCTGTTGATCAACATATGTTGAATTTAAATGGATAGATAAAAGCTCACAAATAAATACTGCACACCTCTCTCATCCAGTGAGTAAAACTTCATGGGGAATGCTGTCAACAATACCTTGCCGTTTGAAGGCTGTTAAAATGGTACCAGTGGAATTTTTCCAAAAAATGCCTTAGCAATATGAATGGGTCTTATGCCCAGCAGAAACTTCAAACAGATTGCTTATAGATGGGTAGAAAGCTTTCAAGAAGTATGCCTTAAGTTAGTCTATGATAAAATTTTATATTAGTTAAACTTTGTTTTTTCTTTAAACAGGGTTATTTTCTGATTAGGCCTTTGCATTGGTCATTTACATTTATGAAAGGACACTGCTATAATAATAAATATCACGTCTTTTTTTTTTCCCCTCTAGAATTTACTTAGCAAGAAAATCAAAGGTAATATCCCTTTTTAAACAAAAGGATCATGTCAAATGACTGTGTGAATGTAGAACTGGATATTGTGTTGGCTCAAGATCATGGGAACACTGCAGGCCTAACTCATTCACCATTATTTGAGCTCTTTAATGGAAGTGAATTTGGAACAATTACATAAATTAAAAATGGGATCTCTGACATTGGAGCAGATGCAGAGAGTGATGTCTCTAGTGTGGTTAAGCAAATGTTTCTTCTCAGGGCATATATGAACTTACATAGCTAAAAAACTGGATGAATGTGACAGAAAAATATCGGGAGCACAGAAGCATCTAAATTTGGAGAAGTTCCATTAGAGGTTTTTGTTACTCTTTGAGTAAAAACATGAAGGGTGGGTGGGTGGGTGCCCTCAGCCACATGCAGCTTAGATCATTGCAAGCTCTCAAGAGTGTCTGCATGTCAACAGTTCCCTGACCTATCAAAAGCTCGGTGGAACCAAGTATGTGGTATGGGGAAAGTATAAATTTATAGTCATATTCTGCCAGTGTTCATCCTTCATGGTAATATTTAAATTGATCTGCTGTATTGATATCACAACTGGTTCACAACTGGCATATAAAAAATAGCTGTTTCACCTGGAAGAGCTAGAAGGGAAAGAGGAATAAAACATCATATAATTCAGTGTTTAATAGTAAAAACAAAGGCTAGTCTAGAGCACTAGCCTTTGTGAGCAGAGTAAGAAGTATTATATTACCTCCTAGCCCTTGTGCTTTGGTCGTCTTCAGAGGAGAGATTTTAGAAGCTTGGAGTGCTTTGGAGTAGAGAATAGGAACTTTGCCACCAAATAATAAGGTAAGTAATGAAAGAATATTATAGAGTTATGACTGATAAAAAGTTGAAGCCAATTCTGGCATTCTTTTTGACTCTGAAGCCAGGGTGTGCATTTCTGTTTTTTCGTTGTTGGGTTTTTGTGGTGTAGTTTTTTTTTTTTTTTTTAAGAACACTTTTAATCCAGTGTGTGAGCCAATTCATATAGACAGGTTTGGAACTACAGATGCAGAAAAGAAGCACAAAATGTCAGAAGCTTAAACTTTTATAAAGGTTGACAAGACAAAAAGGAAAATGCGGTTGATAAGGGCAGCAATATTGGAAGGGAACCTTTTAAAGCAAAGATTTCCCTAAACTTAGTTCAGAGATCTGAATTTTATAGAAATAAAATATAAATCATGTAATGAATAGATCTGTCTTAAAGGAACAAAAAGGCTATTTTTTCCTACATGTAAGAGCTGGTAAACATTTGCACTTGAATATTTTCATGCTCAGTTTGAGTGATTTATTCATAAAGGCATTACAATTACATTAGCCTTCAAGGGTTCAGGTTTCTAAATGCCATTTTGTTTCCTAGAGTAAGGAAGTGCATGCAAGGATTTCTTATGTTATTTACTGCTTTTAGTTGGAATGCAAGATATATCTCGTTATATTACCTGTAAGTGCCACCTGAGATTATCCATTCTTCTCTAGTTTTTATTTAATCTCATTAATCTCATTTATATGGCATACCTTTGTCCCAACCATGTCTGGGTGGTCAGTTGGCCTTCACTTTTGCAGATTGGTTAGTATTTTTCTGTTGCTGTTACTGACCTCATAGGAAATGAAATACCAAACTCCTGGACTGAAGGCACTATTTCACAATCACATGTCATTTTTGTAGTGTATGGATTCTCCATTAAACTGTTTTTTTAAATTGATCATACGTTGCAGAATTGTAAGTTCAGAACTGTTGCCTTCATAGATATAGACAGGAGGATATTACTGGTGGTGTCTCTGACTTACCTAAAAAGTATTAGGTAGGCAAATAGCGGTTGCCTAGTCATAGTAGTATCTCCAGCAGGTCTGGAGATTTTTCTGCCCAGTACTTCCGGAAGTCCTGCATATTTATTTGACTTTCTTTTAATTCTCCTGGCATATATCATTAATTACTTACAACGGAAACACCTTTTGAAGACATTTGCTTATTGTTATAAGGTTGGCTTGGTGACCCTTTTTAGGGGATATTGTAACTGTTGTCAGAATGTATGTTTTGCAGGAGTACCCTGAGCTTGTTCTAGGCCATGAAATTTCTTACTGGGTGATCATTCTGTGACCTAGAGCTCCCTTGAGACTAACAGGTGCTGTGCTCAGCCTCTATAATAAAAAGGAGCTGAAGAAGTAATTGCCTACAAAAACTTAGCAGACTTCAGATCTGGCTTGCTACACTGAAGTACAGTCCCCCAGGCAAATTTAGTGCTCCTTGATTTCAGATCTTAGAAGCAAGTAACCTCCTGTTCACCATCACAGGACGTGAATTCTAAAGATAATTGCAGGTACCTGCTAGTTACGCGTCAACTCTTCCTGTCTAGGAAAGGCCAGTACTTTTTTAGGATATCCAGGTCTGTATCTCCTAAGATTGCTATCCCTTCACAGATGAGAGGGCCTACGATGGGTCTTGTGTTGCTGACTTACGAGCAACAATACATAAGCTTTGTTTCGTGTCAGAATAAAGGCTGGTAATTCATAATGGTGAATTGTTCGTTTTTTGGCATGACAGATATCTTGGTGCTGATGGAACAGACTGCTAATGTCCTCAACACAATAAGAGACAATTGCCTCACTTGAGATAAACTCAGAAAAGCTTTCTTAGTTTTCTAACAATTTCATCTTGTTAATTATCTTCTTTGAAGCATCTTCCTTGGTCTTCCTTGGGAATCAAGTTTCCACAAGATTTACTGAGATGCTACAAGCACAGCTCACTAGCTGGGACCCAAAGTTCAGTGTAACACGAAGCTATGAGAGGCATCTGTCCTTTGCATGTGGAATATGTTTTAATCATGTACACTATTATGTATGCTTTTATTACAAGAAGACTTGATTTGAATTCCTACAGTACAAAAAACGTTCCACATAACTTGAAGTTATAGCAAAGAGGATTATAAGTTGAAAAGATATCTGATATCTGCAGGTAATAAAGCTAACTATTTGGGGCCTGAGGGTTTTTCTTTTGAGCAATTACTCATTTGGCCTAGCCTGGGAAAACCATTAATCATAATGACCGTTTTAAAGTGCTCCCTTCCCTTCATGGGCTGGACCACAGAGGTCATCACCTAGTCATTCCGGTCAACAGAAAGGTCACACATCTCCTCGTGCTTGACTACTGGCCCAGTGTGTGAGATGACATGGGGTTAACAAACGGCCCCTCTTCTCCTAATTATAGGAAGCACGGCAAGCTTGTACCCATGGACAAGGTTCAGACTTGAAGGAACATACAGGTGGTGGTTGGGCCAGTGGTTAAAAGCTGAAACAACAATGTAAACCAAATCAGTTTCACTCTCACCAGAATGAATCCATTTCAAGTGGTTTTGCAAGGGAGTTTTCTAAACACCACATTAGTTGAAGTAGTTGCTTCATCTTTGGTGATAATACAGTACAGGGAGAAACTTCTAATTGCAATTCAATTGGTATTGCAAATATTGTTGTTAATGTAGATTGTTTAGAGACTTTGATCCCTTGAAGATTTAAATATATTATTTAAATACTTTGCTTAAACATGAAAATGCTTGGTTTTTTACACATATATGTATATAATCAAATGTGGTGAATTCATTTTAATATATTTAAAACAAATGTTTGATTTCAGTAATAGACATTAAAAGAGGATATTAGTCATGCGGTATTGATGAATATGCAAAAAGTAATTTATCATAGGCATGATTTTAAAGAAAAATCTAAGTATAGTGTATGAAAATGTATATGGGATTCATGACTTAATATTGTTTTTTTTTTAATCTTCTGACTGATGGAAGAGCATGGT
Source organism: Netta rufina (assembly GCF_964035555.1). Classification (NCBI taxonomy): domain Eukaryota; kingdom Metazoa; phylum Chordata; class Aves; order Anseriformes; family Anatidae; genus Netta; species Netta rufina. The sequence continues at coordinate 4,966,227 of NC_140127.1, forward strand.
GGGAGGAGAAAACCTCAAGATCTTGAGTCATCTTCGCAGGGATGATTAGATGGTCTTTAGTTCCCTGTACCATATGCGTGCCTACCATCAGTTTCTAGGAACTTAGCTTTCTAACAAACATTCATAACTTTTATGGTCAAATCCTAAGCCAAGTAACATGGGAGCTTGAAACTCAAGTGTTAAAAACTTTGTGTAAATGTTGGAAACATTAAACGCCATAAAACTGGATCTGACTGCCTTGTGTTAAGTGTGCTGTGCTGTTCATGTAGAGAAGGGCGTCTTGATGTGACATCTTAAGCACTGTCAATGTGTTGGTGGCCAGCACTAATTCTGCCACCTATTGCCAGTCATCCCGTCCATGTGGCTGGATCCAAACATGACCTGCCTAGGGTCTGAAGCAGGGGCTGGCTACCTGCTCAAAGTGCCAGGGCACCGTACGCTGTTGGCTCTCATCCTGCAGCTCCTCTGTTGCGTGCAGTTTCATTTACTTGGCTTTTCCTTTTATTCCCTTTACAGCAGTTGGCTGCAAGTTAATACTGAATTGCAGTTTGTTATACACATAGGGGAGCTCACACAGTATCTCGTCGCTTGTAAATTGCCTCAGCATGATGCAAGTTGTCATTTCAAATGAGATTTTTTTTTCTGTCAGAGAGGACCTGCATGGAATAAGCTTTCTTTTATTACCTTGAGAAACTTATAATGCCTTTTTTTTTTTTTTTTTTTTCTGCACTCTACCTTGCCAGCCTGTGCAAGGCAGGAACACATTTTGCAGGAAAATGGACTGCAGAGGGATGTGAGATATTGGGTGTTTTGAAGCATAAAATAGATCTGCCATGATGTCTCTATGCTAATGTATATTTGCGTGTGTATATATGTGCATGTGTTTTAGAATTGGTGTATTTTCGTCTTTTAATAAACATGCAAACCTAGGAATTATGTTTTACCTCCTTTCTGATACAACCATTTAAAGATGCATACTGCAGTTACACTAGCTGGCCTGACTGCTTTTCACTTGACATGTTTGTTGCTCTGACAAGTAATTAGTACTATTTTTAATCCACTGAAACCAGCACAAGTCAGAAGGACAATGAATATGTGAAAGTGATTTGTACTTAATCTTGTGATGTAAGTTTTATGCAGATACATTAGACCCAGACTTCTATCCAATATGTGGCATTTTTCATCTGCGCTTTACAGAAAAGTTAATGATTCTGCACATTGAGTACAAATTTCTCCCACAGCAGAAGAAAATAAAATTTGGAAAGGTTGGGTATTACCTAAAGGAAGCAAGTAGGTATTAACCTGACTTAAGATATAAGGTAGTCTTTGGTCTTAACATTTAAATGTGAGAGAACATATATCAATATTGGGAATTTTTTCAATCCAAGGATAAATGGTTTAGGACTATCATTAGCATTGACAGTATGCTGTGTGTTTAAAGAATTAGGAGGGTGAGCCTTCAGTTTTCTTGCAGGCTAATTAGTTGCCTTGTGGTTAATGGTTTTCAGTAAACTTTCCCTCTGAGTAATCCCATAACATCCCTTTACAGATGTGTATCTCAATCACAATTCCAAATCTGCTTAGAACTGAGTTGTTGCTATTTTGATGTCTTCTTTAAGAGAAGTCATGAAGCAGTACTGTTATACTTACCACCCCCAAAACATCTGTACTTACCACCCCCAAAACATCCAAACGCATCAACTATGTCTTCTCTTTGTATGTAATAATAATAATAAAGTAATTCATAGTCCATGATATATCAAGTGAACTTGGTTTATTCCTCAAATTGAGGTGCATGGGTTACTCTGTGCTGTGCTTTGACTTTGGGCTTTGTTTTGTGATCTTTAATTTTGTAGCTCTCCCTATTTACCATTCTGCTACTTATAGCTTCTCTTTTCCTCCTGCTGCTATTTTTCCTGCAAATTGTTCCTGACCACATTCCCTATCCATCAGTATAGGGAATTCTGTAGTACTTTAATGCCCCTTCAGTTCAAAGTTTCCCACTTGAAATGCTTCCATCTATTCAGAAGCATTTTACTTGCAAATACCCTGAGTTCAGTAAATCTGTAACTCTAAGGGTTTTGCCTGTTGTTTTCTTACTCATGAATGGGTTATGTGTTTACAAAGCTGTTTTTACTTGTGTTCTTAAGGACTCAAAACCAGACTTCAAATCATGTATTTACGCCCCCTCCCCCCCCGCCCCCCAGCAGTGGGACTATCTAAGTTAAAGTGCATTCAAAATATTTTATGTAAGGCTTAGGTATAACCTAAGCCACACAAAAGATGACTGAGATGTCTTGAAATCTACCAAGCTGTGATCCATGCTGGTCTTGATCCATGCTGGTCTTTTGTCTAACTTCAGTCATAAATAAATAGGTAACTGTACCCTTGATATCTAGCTCTTCAATATTAGTGCATTGCTTCTTGTGTTTCTTCCTCCTCCCACTTCTGCCTCTAGTCTCTTTTCTATCTCCTTCTCCAGGCTTTTTCAGTAAACAGGGTCATCCTACATGGTCTGCCTGCCATGTTTGAGAATGGTACCACTCCAGGGCTTGTTAAATGCTACCATCTCTTCCATACTGTTATCCCTCTCAAACTGTTTCTCTGCTCTCCAGGTTGACTTGTTTCTAGCTCCTAAGAGGAGTAATCTTTTTTTGCTTCTCCATGTACAATGGTAACTCACTGCTAATACTAACAGATCCTATGTCCTCCAGCTGCTTCGAATTGCCAAACACACCTCAATTGTGCTTAAATGCCTTCTTCTGTAGCGAAAATCATGCTGCAAACAAATTGCAAACCCTGTTCTCTTTTGCAAACAAATTTTGGAAGACTTGTACATTCTCATTACATATTGTGAGAGGCAGCTAGGAAGTCTAGATAACACCTGTTTACCAAAACATTCTTACACTAGCATGCAGCTAAGTGTGTGTGAGTAAATCCACAGTTTAAAAAGAACAAAGTTCCTAGATAAGTCTCTTGAAATGAGTGCCATTTGTTAAAACAGACCTTTGAGATCAGAGTGTAATTAAAAAGTGTAAGTAAGTATTTTTTTAAATGTGTATTCGTAATTGGATATACAGCCTTCCACTCCTGGGTCACCAGTTCAAATCTATCCCAGGTCAGTAGTCACTGAATCCTGGTAGCATCCAACAGCTGGTGGTTTATGTGAAATGAGTAGCCTGTCTTACTTCAGTTTGTAGTGAACAGGTGTCCACACTGCAAAAAAGCTACTACTACAATTGTTAGCTTAGCTGGCAATCTTATGGAAGCAAAAATCTGGGTCACTGTAGAACAAAAGTGCCCCACTTGAAAGGATTTCTTCAACTTGGGGAAATTAGACTGAAAATATAGGGAGTTGGAACACTTAATATAGTAGCCAAGTGCATTGGGCAAGAAACAATCAAATGTCATTGGAAAAAGGAGATGGTAGGATGACAGCCTAGTCTAAGAATCTAAAAATCAGAAAGCACCCACTGTCATCATTTGGATTTTTCATATTGTACAACTTTGCTATCAAAACTGTAAATAAATAAATAAATAAGCTAATAAAATGAAAACCAAGTCTGTTGAAAAACAAGTTCTGTAACTCTCATCTTATATTGTCTCCCTCATCACTTTTCATGGTCCCAGCCTTCCCTAAAAGAGGGAATGCTGGCCCTATGATGGTATTTCAGCATGCTGAAGAGCACGTACAGAACACTAAAACTGATGTTTTTCAGCAGAAAAGCACCCTGCCTCTAGGCGAGGGAGTCTTCAGCAGATGAGAAAGTGAAAAACTAGAAGTGAAAGGCCTTAGTTGTAGAGATGGGTAGTCTAAGACTTTTTGCCTTAACACCTCCCTGGCTCCCTAACATTAGTTTTTTTGTTTTGTTTTGTTTTGTTTTGTTTTTGGGGGGGGGAAGCTGCTTTTCTTATGGAGCTCCCATACCTGTGAAGAACTTCTTTCTGCTCCCATTGTCTTGCATCATTGCAACAAGTGAGTTCTGGTCCCTGTTGGAGAGCACTCAGGCATAGCAAGGCCTTTTGAGCCTGGGCCACTGCAGGCTTCCAGCAGGCACTGCGTGCCTCTGCCTGCCCTGAGTACGTGGCCGTGGTGCCTTCCACGGCAGGGTTGGTGTGCTGGGGGAAATGAAGAATGTCATCAGGACATGCAGTAAAAGGTGGCCTCACAAGGGCACAATGTTACACAGTTTTTCTTCAGCCTAACAGGTGGCTTGTCAACATAACTGTAATTTTATATAGAGGTATTCAAAAGCTTTAGAGACATAGACTGTGGCATTTCAATTATGTCCATGCCTTTGATACTGGTGCTAGAGTGCTGGGAATGGTATGGCACTATTTAAACTCGGTGTATGTCAGCGTTGGCCCCATGGTTGTGCGCCTGGTGCCAGCTTGATACTTTCTTGTGTCAATGACTGCTCATGCTGTGCATGTAAAAGGCAGCTGGAGTAGTAAAGCTTGGGTTTCACAGGTTTGTTGTTAATATGGATAAGCGCGGTGTTACAAACATCACAGTTCAAGAAAGAAAGAAAAATGTCTCCTTACTAATGCATAACGTTCTGTAGGATGAACAAATGAGCTTAATAGCTTAATAAGGCAGATAATTGCACGTGGTTTAAAGTTTGCTAATAGTTCTGGTCCATGCAGACTACATGCACGCCTGTTCTATTTTTGCTGTCTCAAGAACAGCTACAATATATTCACTGCTACCTTTTGCTTTGAAAAGTGGCCGAAGGAGTATTTAAAATATATAGATAAGCCCCTATAGATTAAAACCAAGTAACTTTTGAAATCATTAAGACTTGTTTAAAAAGAATATACTTTTTGCATTCTAACAGATATTTTGTATTATTTAGACTGAGTAGCTGTACCTATTTTCTTGAATTGTAAATGTGAAGGAAGAGGAACAGTTACAGACGTATTTTGCTTCTGCTACATTTTCACTTCCATGAATGCATCAGGGATCCTTGACATGTTTAAAGACTGCTTTCTTATTTGTAAAAGGAGTTAATTAGCAATGAGCCTGATGTTGCTTCTTGTAAGTTGAAAAGAATTCTTGGTTTTTTCTTTTTGCTGGTCATATCAGAGGCACTTGATATGGGTTGTGCTTCTGTACATTTTTTTGCAAAGAAGAAACTGAGACTTTAATGAATTTCAGTCTCTCCATTAGCCTAAAATAAAATCTTTGTGTTCATTTATGACTTCTTCCAGTAGGTGAAAATGAAAGAGAAACAAACTTGGAGAACTACTCACCACCATTTCACCAATATTTGGCAAAATACATTTACTTGTGTGTTTTGGGCTGATAAATTTTTCTTCATTTAAATTTGAAGTGTGAAATGCCTTGTTTGGTTGAAGTTCCCTTAACAACATTAATTCCCTTAAAATTTTGGGATGTACTCTGAGATGTCGTATTATTGTTGTTGAACCGTTAAAATTACAGAGGAGAGAGCCTTATATGGTAACTTCTAGCTGTACTAACACCAGATTCTTTACTGGTTTTTCTTTTTCATTTCAGTGACTCTAAATTAACAGTCCTAATGCCCAGCCTTTATTTCCCTTGCACTTTTTTTTTTTTTTTTTAACTGGGTTGCTGATGGTCTGCTGTATACTCAATAGTTGCTTCTTCCCTTTTTCCTTGTAGCTGCTCTTTTTGATGCCTTGGTAGCTGTAAGAAAAAGAGAGGAGTGACTGCTCACATTTTCTCTGGTGATGATTGTAGCACCAAGAGCAGGGGGTGGCACACCACTGTCTTAGAAAGGGAATAAAACCCAAACATCTGCTAATTGTCAAGCCTGGAGCTTGAGAGGAGGAAAAGACGGGGCTTTATGTGGATAAACTAAAAGAAGGACAGGTAATGTAGGAAGTAGAGCAGGGCGAGGGTATGCATGTGAACATAGTCAGAAAATATGATTTTTCCCCTCTGACTCAAGACACCAGGGACATCGTGATTTTCCTTCCTATCTGTTTAAAGCAACCTATTAAAGAGCAGACACACAAAAAGGGAAGATAGGTGAGCACTTTAAGCCTGTGTGGTGGAGCAGTGCTCTCTCCCACCAGAGCCACAAGATTCTGTACTTCTACGTCAGCAATCAGAGATCTACGTTAATATAAGAGGTTAAAAATGTCAGTTGACTAACTTGGTCATAGAGGAATAGAGTTGTCATTTCCTATGCCTATGATGTGCATATGATATGAAATGCATAGCCTTTTAAATGGAATAGACATGGTTGTACTAAATGGTCAGATCAGGAATTTCTGATGCTCCTCAATTAAGAAAGAAGCTAGATAAATGCTGGCATTTCAGGTAAATATGTGGAATGTATGATCTGTTGTAGCTTATATTCACTGACTGGTCGAACTGATGTTTTCCCTCTCAAAAGGGCAAATTGCATCTGGATATTCATCATCTGCTAGCCAGAGGTGTAGTACTTGAGGGTTGCTTCAGTTTTTGTGAAAGCAGAAATCTGCTATGGTGAAAAGCTGTGAACTCTGGAATAAAATATATATATATATATAAAAAAATAAAAGAATTGCTGACATTATGGTATAGCAATTTCTAGAGAAAAAGACTCCAGTCATAATCGACGAATAGATTGAGGATTATGGATTCACCATTTATCTAGGAGTCGATAGAAGGTTTTATTCACTGACTATTACTACAGTGTATGCAACTACTGTAGGAAATAATTTACTGATATTAGAGCAGTCAGGAAAGATTGTAAAAGGAAAAATAGTTATCTGTGAGATTTATCAGAACACATCAGGATTTCAGTGGTTGCCTAAGACTGTGCTGTAATAGGTTTGTTTTCAGGCTGAGTCTTCTCACTGCACTGTGTTAGAGAACACTTAAATAACTTGTTCCCTTGACAAGGCCCACATGCCTTCAAGGAGACATTTTATGTTTTATTGACAGTTTATATGCTTTTGTTTTAAGACAAGAAAAGATACAGACAGGACTTTGCCGAGTGTTCCTAAAATCATGGCTAATGATGCAGATAATTGCCTGCCTGATCCACTCAGACTCATTAGAATAATCTGTAGGAGCTGTTTGTCTCTTATGATATATTTCTAAGGCTACCTTCAGAAATAGTGCCTCATTGTGCTTACAGCAGTTAGCAATGCCTTTTATTCAATCAAAACTGTCTCCCTTTGTGCATCAAATCTAACGTACTGAAGATTATCACAAATTCTTACTCTACCACAGAGTAATAAACAGCAAGCAGAAAAGTAACCCTATATTTCCTTGATATCTGATTAAGGATGTGCATTTCCTTGATATCACAAAGGACCTGTGTAAAACTTTAAAAGGTAATATCATCTAATATACACGCATGCCGTTCAACTCTCCCCGCCTGCAACAGTCCTTTAACCTTATGCATCTTCCTTAGTGAAGGTAGGAAATGGAGTTTACTTTTATTTTGTGTGTTGGGTTAAGTGTCCATGTCTGAAAACATGTAAACTAAAACAGACAACAAAACCCACAAATAGTATTGAGCATATCTTCACCTTTTCTGTGAAAGGTACGTATTTGGCATTTCCTGTAGACTGTCCTGCTTAGTACCATTGCTCACAATGTTTCAGTCACGCAGACTAACCTCAGCTGAGATTTACAGTGAATTATATTGCCATAGAACTACCATTAAAAGTGCTTAATATATGATCACTGGAAGTAAGTGCATCCTATTCAATTCTTTAGGGAAAAAATACATGCCTTTAACTTGATACTATCTTCATTAATTGTCACAATTAATTTAGCAGAAAATGATGTTCTTAGAACTTACATATTTCCTAAATACTCCTTAAAATGTGGATTTTATTTTTGTCCTTTTAAAGATTAGTGTGCTAAACGGGTAGAAGCTGTTTCATATTCTTAGAAGATTCCTTCTTGAATTATATAATTTCATGGTATTTCAAAGGTATAGAAAATACTAAGCAAATGATAGTTTTTTTCCTTACCTGAGTGAAGATGATGATTTCCAATTTTTTATGCAATCTGTTGATAAACACTACCATATATTTTACGTTACATGGATGAAAAATTACAGTGTGGAGAGGGAGGACAGAGAATGATCATGTCATCATAACTCTTAGCACCTGATGGATGGCTTTAAATGCACAGTCTAGAGGCCAACATATTAACTCATTGAGAATGAGCAGAACCTGGATGGGATGTTATCTTCTACTTCATTTACGGACCTCTGGAGGTTCTTGAAAACTTAGCCATTAGGTAATTAATTTTGTATTATGGGCTAGCCACTGAAATTTCCAGGGTGCATGATTATATCATTCTCAGATATAGTCAGGCTCTTGGCCTCACTCGTCTGGAAATCTAGGAAGTTCCAGTATTAGACCAGTCAGTGATGGCTTTTTCTTTTCTTTTTTTCTTTTTTTCCCTCTTTTCTTTTTTTTTTTTTTTTAAACAAACAAACAAAAACACAAACAGGTTTCAGGAGCTAAAACTATGCTTAAATCCCTGTGAAAAAGATGAATGAATGTTTGAAGTAGGGATTTGACTGGAAGGTCGTGAAGATATTTTTTGTCTGCTGAATTACAGCAGGTAATCCATGTGAGTTTTTGAAAGATGTTGTATCTCCAGTGATTTTACCTAGTAGTAATATTTGTAGTACTAAAAATGTCATTGAAAATAAAAAAATTCAAATTCAAAACAAATAACAAATTCAAAAAGGTTAATAGAAAGTAATTTGAAGGAATATGGTTATGGATACAATTATAATCCTAATTTCTTCAACATGCTTTTCACTGTGTGTCTGTAGTGTGAATTAATTTGTGCTTCTAGAGTCTGGTCAGGTCATATCAGGCTTCTCTCATTGCATCATTTTTTCCTTTTCTGTCAAGATTAATGTAAAAGAATGTATAACTGTAGTTTTTGTAATTTTTTTTTTTTTTAAACAGTATGGACTCTGTAGTTTTATGGATACTGTGCAAGATTCTGTCATGTCCTTTGAAGGCCAGGTTCATGTATCTGTAATACATGGTATTGCAAGTATAGATGCATATGTTCAGCTCAGTTTTCTGAAACATATGTCTAATCTTTCTGCAAAGCTGTGATACTTCACATTAGAATATAAATAAGATAAAGATACAGCTTCGAGGTGCTTCAGGGTAGGTCACAGATGTTTGAACATCCTCATGTGCATTGTTCCTCAATTGGTTGCTGTTTAAATACTTACAAGACATGGTTCATTTCCGAGACTGTTTTTTTTTGTGCTCCCTTGGAAGAACAGGGAGAGCAAAGAGTCGGGGGGGAAGGTGAAGAGTCAGTGGAAATAAAGATATGTTTTAGTCTGTCCACATTTTGTCCTATGAAACCCACTTCAAAAGCTGGATCTTCAGAAGTCTTTGCTTTTATCTGGAACACACAAAGCCCTTTAGAAAGTTCCTTTATCTTTTTGTTTCACTTGACACCTACATACTAGGCTGGCCAGTGTGCTAAACAGCAGCGTCTAAGTACTTCCTTTTATGCGTCCCTAATTGCATTTTTTTTTTTTTTTTTTTTTTTTTTTTTTTTCAGAAGGGTCAAACTAGAGCTTGCACACTGAGCCATGGCAGTGACACCTGACAGGAGCAGCTCACTTCTGCCTCTTTTGGCCAACAGTTGGAAAAACTTCTTTTGGAATGTAACCCCTGAAATACATGTATACTTTTTTACTCTGAAAGTGCATCTGCTAGACATTTGTGCTTACTTTCCTGTAGGCTGCTTTCTTACCTGAAATAGCCTTGATCCATTTGGTGTAGACTGTAGAACTTTTTTTTGTTTGTTTGTTTTAATGGAATTTACTGGGTGGAGGTGAGTATATGTGAGAGAGAAAGGGGGAAAAAAACAGGGAAATGTAGAATGGAAGGGGTGGCAAGTGGATAGCTCCCTGAATGTTGTGAATGCTTTCAGCAGGACTCATAACCAAGAATACTTGCACCATCTTTTTTCCTATATTACTGGTATACTACCATTCTACGTGAAGCTGCTCCAGGGTACAAAGGCATGTTGTGAGCTAACCTAACAGTATGTTATAAAGCACTGCAATAATGTCTCAAATGTTTCAATTCAGAATTAGTGCTCTAATTATGAGGCAGCTCCAGGATTATTCACTGGAAACCCAGTGGAGTTCCCCTGAATATGGAAAGGGAGAGCTAAGAGCTAATCCAAATCTGGATTTTATATATGTAGCCTTTCTGTACTTCCACACATACTTGAAAATATGTTAATAAAACTAGAATAACAACATAAAATACCTGGGGCCAGAACAGCAGGGGAGGGGTCAATGAAACACTTTGTTTTGATATATTCTGTTAGTCCTTATGATATTGCTCATGTCGGAACAAACTTTGCTACCAAATGCTGCTTTGCTTTTCTCTGCAGCAAGAGCACCACTTATGAATCACAGCTGTTGAAACTGACTCTTATAATAATCAAATTTGGTGGTAGTGTTTAAAATTGATACCTAAGCCTGAATAAACTTTCTGGAGTTCTAATATTTTACTGGATTAGAACCTGTTGCTTTATAGCAGTGAAAGTAATTTATGACAGTTAAAATAAGTGATAAATGGGGGGCTGGAATGTGCAGCTTTTTCCCAGTAGGTTAAGGGTTATGCATGGAGGTCAAACATGCTGTACAGGAAACCTTTCTGTTTCTTTAGGATGCCTTGGTGCTTCTAGTTGAAAACAAAGCAATAACCCAGAGAAGCCAGTTGTGTCAGAACAACGTAGGAAATGGCAAATGGCTTCATGGGTCTTTTATCTTTTGGTAGTGTAAATTTTGAGTCACGTTTTTATAGTGTCCGCCCCCCCGTACCTCCCCCCTTTAAGTTGGTGCCAGTGAACTTCTCAGAAGTTTTAATTTTACAGGTATTACTGCTCTTTACTGTAGATTACCCAACCTGTTGCCTCAGATAGCATCAGCAAAACTGCTAACTTTGGTTTTATGTTCTTGCCAGTTGTCACCGTAGCCTATTAGTTTCTGTTTGGGGATGTAGGGGTGAAAGATGAGAAAAGCCTCAAGCGTGTTCTCTGTGCTGTCTTTCTCAGACTGGATGGTTCACCAAGTATTTATTGCCAGAACTTTTTTTGTTTGTTTCCAGATCTTTTCTAAATCATCCTAGTGCTTGAATTTTTCCTGTGTTTTTTTTTTTTTTTTTTTTGTGTGTGTGTGGGGGGGGTAATAGAAATCCATTCTGCACCCAGTAGTCTTTGTGCGTTCAATCTTTTACGCTAGGAGCTAGATAAGAGTCAAGGGTGAGACCAGCAGCCACAGGAGCTCCTCTTACAGACAGTTGCATGGGGTGTTGGAGACTCTGGCTGCTTGGGCTGAATGTTTGCACCAAAGAATGGTGCCAGGAAGGTGGACAGCCAGCTTAGCATCCTGCCCTCCCACGATGCTGCCATCCACTAAGGCGGGCTGCATGCTCGTAGCAGCAAAGGTCTGGATCCTGCAGAGTGTCACATTCTGTGGTACTGTCACCTAGCTGCTGAAGGGTTATTTCAAGCCTATTCTCAGCCTGCTCTCCAGTAGTGGCAGAGTTGGTTTTCAGACTCTAATGAGGCATGCTGAATATTGCTTCAAATGGAAACACTTCTGCTTCCAACATTTCTCTTGATGGAAACTGTGTTTTTCAGGGTGACCTTTCATTTTTTCATAGAGCATAAATGCTGAGGCACCATCATTATCAGTACATAGGTTTTGCAGAGAAAAATACTTGATAAATATCTAGATGAGTGAATTTGTACGCGGTAAAGGCATTACAAAAATGTCAGGCAGAATAGAAGTTGCAAACAACTCTTTGGCATTCAGTTTTGAAGCAGTCATTTACCTTAGTTTCTTTATTGTGATTAAATGCTTCTGATTCTGACTGTTACTTCCTAGTATCAGTAACAGAAGTAAAGCAAGACATGGAAATATTTCATTTGAAAGTTAAATGATTTATTATATTATGGAGTTCAAAATTAGTTGCTTCAATATTTTAATAGTAAGATTGGTGGGATATCAGTTATTTCAAAATGGTGTTTGATCTGCTGTCATGTATTTGCTACAATTATTAATTCATGTATTACTAGGGCTAGTGGGATTCTTTGTTCAGCTTTTAATTATATAATGTGAAGTCTGAAGTTCAAGGAGTTTCTATTAATTTAACTTTTATCCCAGTGGAACATGCTGTCTATGATGTTACCAAAACAAACAGTGAGACTAATGATTTTCCCCTTAAGTTCATTATTAAAATTACTTATTTAAATTAAGTCATTATGCAACCAAAGATGCATATATGGTAACTATGCCTCATAGCGAATATTTTATATGTTAACAATCATGTTTCAAAACATGGACCATTATCTCTCAATGTTAAGTGGTAAGAAGCATTGTGTGTGGAAGAAAATATCTCACCTTATAAAATATTTTGTAATTAAATGCTGAATAACATAATTGCTTTAAAAATGTGGGCGGAATATGACTTACCACTAAGTTCAAGATGCTCTGCAAACATAGTATTAACTACCAGCAGAATTTGGTTTAGAGTTTGTAGGTGTTCCACTGTTGTACCTGGCAATACCTGGCATTAGAATGCCTGTAGTAGCAACAGAAATTTGTCTTTTGCTTTTCATGGCTCCTAAAACAAACCTCCCAAAGATCCCATCTCATTGAATACATCACTGCCTTTGTGTTAAAGAAGAGGGAGCTGAACTGCAATAGCAACAAGTGAATTGATGAAGACGCGGGAGCTGCCTGCAGCATTAGAAACTTCTAGCTAACAGTTCTCACTAAAGCTTTTGCAGAAGGGCACAGGCAGTGGGATTTAACAAGCTCTGGTTTATCTGGGCAGGTGTGAATGTAACTAAGGTGAGTGCCAACTGAGAACATCTCCCTCCATCTGTTCCTACAGCATGTCTTTGGCTTTACTGAATTTACTGAAATGGGAGAAAAAAGAGCTATAATAGGCCTTGAGCGTGTGTGCTGAAGCATACGGAAGTCAATAGCCCTCTACTTTGTGCTTGTGCAGTTCCTTGAACAGAGCTGGGTTTACTTCTTTGCTTAATTGCTTTTGCTGAATAGGAATGCTGATTAGCAGAACAGGTATAATGCAGGCAGCTGCTGCCAGTCCGCCCCAGCCATGATGTTGCAGGATGCCTCTGGCCAGGACTCTGAGGGAAGTTCGTCCCTCGGGCCAGTTGGTCACTGGCCTCCTTGCTCAGGCTACCAATTAGGGTGGTGGTTTTTGTGAGGCTAGCAGGTGTTCTTGGGGAACTGGACCACCAAATCATCTGGCAGAGTCTCAGGGACAGCAAAGGGTGACCATCACTGGGCGTAATTGCTGTATAGTTTTAGTGTTTATCCACCATAATCCAAGTTCTCTGGATAATGCTTTTAATTTATACAATGAAATGTTACAGTTGGCTATATATTTCTGTGTAAAAACTATAAGGCTGAAAACTAGTGTGACAGAGAAGTCCTGTTTGTAAGCAGTTTTTCCCATGCCACTCATGGCAGAAACAACACTTACCAGGAATGCCAAATAATCGTGGAAGGCTAGTTTATCACAGCCTTGTTTCTCCTAGTTCCACTCACAAGTTTCCTTGGTGCATACTGTCCCCAGAAATGAACACGAGCATACACAGGCAACCCAAAGAGAATTCAGCCAAATGAACTGCAGGCATGAGTTGGAAAAAATGTGCCATGAGTGTGCCTCATCACACTTCTGCAGAAGGGTAGAGTGAGCAGTAGAGGAATCTTGACTTGGGCCTCAGGTACCTGCCAATCTCCTGCATGGTTGATCGCTTGAAATGTATAGTAGGGAACATTTTAGCTTCCATTCCTGTGTTTCTGCAGTTTAGTGAGGTTTCACTGTCTGGCCAAGTTCCATTCAAAAACCGAATTAACTAATAACTAAGTTGCTACTAACAGTTTTGGGTGCTATCTCATTAATCCACAGCTATCTGATAGGAAAATGACAAAGTATTTTGAATAATGCTAGTTTATGTGACTGTGAAGTTATTTAGAAGTAAGCCTAATAATGCCTGGTAGAAATAGTGGAACAGTGCTTAGAAAACAGCTGGTATCAAGCTCCTCCTTTGGCATTTCCAACTCTAGTAATCTGGTTCAAGGGACTTTGCCCACTGCCCTCTATATGCCACTCAAAAACACTTGGTTTTGGAAAATCAGTCCCATCCTTTTAGGAAAGAAACAAAGAAATTGGCATTGGCTTGATTTTGCCTTCCCTGAAAATCAGTGTAGTAACACCTGTTGCATGGAACTGGGATATCACCATCATTTATAACAAGCTTTGAGATCCGTGGGAGTAATATATACTGTATAAGGGTATATTGTTTCTAGTGAAAATTAATATAATCGTTTATGTATTTGGTCATGACTTCAGCATACTACCAAGGTCACTAGTGGGGAAGTTTAGTGTAGATTTACAAAAGTATTTATTTTTTTTAGTTTTATTCCATTTCCCCTGCTCATTCTTATTTTTTTTTTTTTTTTTTGCTAAATTATTTCTCATGCATACTGTTTAAAATAAGCTAGAAAGTTGCAAAGAGGTTTTTTTTTTTTTTTTTTTTTTTTTTTTTTTCAAGTATATATATTTATCTTTTCACCAAACAAAGTACAGTTTCATAGTTTTTATCGCTTGCGGCTATTATCCCACGTATAAAGATTGGGTCATAATTCTTTGAGTACTATGAAAATGGGATTTTTAGCCATTTCAGAAAACCCCTTAGGAGGTATTACTTGATTAACTGAGTTGAGGAGAGCTGCCAAAGACTTTTGAAACTCAAGAAGCCTAATAATTTTTAATTTTAAGAACCACACTGGGGTAAGCCAATTTTCAGAGTAATCACAGTAAGATTGATCTTGAAACATGTAGTTATTATCTTGATGGTCTATGAATGAACCTTTGTGTTTCACACCTTCATATTAAGCTCTATTTCAAGATGACCAGAGACTATATTTCATCTTTCCCACCAGAACTCATATTTAAAGGAGATTGCAAATTATGTATAGGTGTATATCTATATAGAGAGATATAGATATAACTAAATGGAGTGGCAATGCTTTTATTACAAAACTTTATCTAGTGGCTCACTATACCTCTATTTCAGATTTATAATATCTAAAAGTTATGTGTAGGTATGGTCGCTAAGCAGTAGTTTGATACCCATATGCTATACACTGCAAGAGTTAGTGGGGGAAAGAATGTTTTGACTGGAGTGTGCAGTGAAAATGCTGAGCTTTAAGCTCAGTGTTTAAAAAGTAGAAAGCCTGTTCAGTTGGACAAGCCACGTGTGGCTAGGAAACAGCAGGTCCCCATGCTGGAGAAGGCTAATGTTGAAATGATCAAGGCCTACCTAGAACTATTAAGGTAGACTTCCAAAGTCAAAGAAGGTGCCATAGCTTGCTGATGTTCTGTTTTAACAATATATAAATGTGTTCATTCTCTCTCACTTCTTTCCCTTGTCTTCTGCAATTTGGGTGGACTCGGAAAGCTTCTCAAAACAGCAGTCTGCTCTTACTTCAGCACAGGAAGGATGTACATGTACTTTGTTCAGGTGCATTAGCTGAATCAAATTTAGTCTTTGACTAAAAGACAGACAGGTGCAGGTTCATTGCCCAAACATTATTTCTTCCTGTGGAGGTGTTCTCTTCTGCCCAGGCTGAGCAATCAGTACTGCCATGCACTCTGAGTTAAACCTACCTTGGATAAATCGATGTAAATCACAATCACTGCTGTGTATTCAGGTTGTATGGGTCCCTTATTTTAAGCTTCAACATTGACCGTTTTACGCGGAAACCATGTCATCTACATATGTCCTACTGTGTTTTTTCAACATCATTTTTAATAAGAAATGCTATCAGTTATTATCTCCACTAAACCCAGTTCAGCTACTCCGGCTGCATGGTATGAACTGGATTATGTTTGATCCCTCTGGGTTGCAGCCCTTCTCGAATCTTGCCTTCCACCTGTGCCACAAAATAGCTGCAGAGATAGCATCAGAAAGCTGAAAAAAAGACTTGATCTGAACAGTCTATTCCATGTTATTCACATGGTATTATGAGGTAAGAATATCCCTATGTTTTTTGTTAATGAACTTTTTCCCTTTAGTGGGAGACTTCAGCTGGAAACAGTTGAGAGAATGAGTTTAAATAGTCAATGTAATAGACATGACAATTGCAGAAGAGCATTAAGGAATCAGGATTATGTTAAAAGTCACAGGTTTATGAAGTTCTAAATTTTGGATTGTGTTCAAAGTAACACACCTTTTTCTTCTTGGATGTATTGTAGCAAATGATGTTCTGACCTCTGAGCCCTGAGTCCTCAGAAGAGTGTTTAATCTGCCAGCTATTATATCCTTCTTTCCATTCTTCTCATACAGAAGATTGTTGTGGGAAACACCAAACTCTCTTTAGATCAAGCTACTGATCTGAAAGGTGAACAGAAAGCCTTCTGTAAATAAATAAAAGCAAAAGGCCAAATAACTTTCTTAAGCAAATAATCCCACTGATTTTTATTAAGAGGGCACAAGTATAGAGACAATTGCTATTTACTATTGCTATTTTTTTGTGGTTAGATTTTTTTACCACAGGCCTATGAAAGGTGTGCAAAGACAAACTTGCTCTAGATTGCCTATTATTTTTTAATATTTGTTATCTTCATATGAATCTATTTGCAGTATGCCAGGCTTTCATAGCAATACAGCATTTTCAGTTACCTAACAAAATGCCTCTCTCTGACTGTCTCTAATTGCTTTACAAACAGTCCATGAATTTAGGCTCATTTTATTCTGAAGTGTAGTTTTAGTGCATTTAAAAAAGCATAGGTTTAATTTATCATGATCGTACGGTTCATTATGATCTACTAGCATGAACTGATGTATAAACAGACATCTGGAATTCCCAAACTAATTCTTCCTTTAGGAAAACACTGAATTAGATATTAAAATTGGCATTCATATGGTGTCTATTGCCGCCCTGGGAAAACTGAGTAGTTTGTGTCATGTTATATACTGCTTCTTTATCATACCTCTGAGTTTTGCCCAGCTTTTGATTTCCCACTACTGACTGCAAGTTGAAATGGTGATAGATGGGGATTAAAATGGAAGTTTCCTAACTTTCATTTGTGCAGCGTCTCCATCCTGAGATAAAAAGTGCCCTGAAGATTAATAGTATCTGTTAAATGTTTCCCAAAGTCAGGTGTTTTTCTGGGTGGTGCTGTGCAGTATAACAGAAAGGCATGGCAGTGTACTATGAAAAAGCTTGCTTACCTACCACAAGGACTGCGTTCTTGTTAGCATGGTGCTTGATCCTAACTAATTAGTTCCTCTCCATACCTGCTGTCATGACGTGAGCTAGCATTTTGTGATCGATTTCCTAGCTTAAGTTTTTTTTTTTTTTTTTTTTTTTTTTTTAAGTATTTATCATTTCCACTCATTCTTCTTCTGCCTCTTTCAAGATTAATACATGTGAGCTCACTGACCATTTTGGTTAGAAAAAACAAAAACAAAACAAAACAAAAAAAACAACATCCAAGAAACAAATACATTCTAATTCAAAAGGCTTGCAAACTGCTGAAAACCAATGTGATGGAATAATAGTGTACTCTAAGTCCTAGTCCTGCACCTGAGTATCACTGCTTACCGTGCCATTCGTCTGTACGCTCCTGCTTCACCTTGCATGTGTGCATTTCAAATTAGCTTTTGAAAAGTAAACTAATTTCATTCTGTTTGGTCAGGATTTGAATTCTCAAGAAGGCACATAACGGAATTCATACGTGGTCTTGTTTTTGAAGCTGAAAATCCATCTGGAATGATCTGGGCTCAGTGGTTTTCACTGGCTGAATGGGACCTTGTTTCTTCTGAGCACTCTTTTGTGTTGCCTTTATCGCTACATGCCTCTTGCTTTCTAAAAGCTTCTCAAGCACAAAAGACAAGTTTTGTCCCAGGACGTTTCCACATGTCAGAAATCATTGATGAGAAGTCTCAAAGTTTGGAAAAGCGTGTGTGTATGTGTGTATTTTATGGGGAGCAAAACGAAGGAAATGAGAAAAAGAAACCGTAGGTATTACATGGAAAAGTTTGTATTTAAGGGCAACTGTTGTGTCGGGACATGGTATGCATCACTGCTGCCTCTTGACAGGTTCACCATGGAGAGACACAAATTAAATTCTTTCAGTTGCAGTTTTGAAGCTAAAAGTGTTTGACTGGTTCAGCCCCTGAATGGTGTTTAAGGAATAAAGGGAAAAAGAGCAGGAAGTTCTAATTGGCAAATTACTTCTTGTTATTTAGTTTGGCTTCCAAATTGGAAATTACGATAATGAGGAGCTTTGTGGGACTTGCCCTTGAAGAGGGCCAGGCAGCTTTTTGTTTAATTACCATTTAATGTGAAGATATTCAAGGAACATATTGTAGCATTTAAGCCATCACTTTCTATTAAACAAGTATTCCAAGGTAATGATTTTTAAATCTCTCTCTGGATGGCTTTTGTGATTTTAAGATGTCTAAGTGAAGTGTAGATTGCAAACAAGGGCTAAAAGGATTTTCTTGTTATGTAATATTTAGCAAAGTGACTTTAAATTTATTTGTCAAGATGTAATAAAGAATAGGCAGTGTTGTATGTGATCATATGAGGACTTCATGCTAACGTTAATCTCAGAATAACTCTGAAGGTAAATATATACATTGAATGTAGTTTTCATTAATTGTGTATTGCCTTCACAATTTCTTAATGAAAAGTCTTATTGTCAACTGAAAGTGATATCATTGAGATGGATCTGATCCTGGATATTTGTATATTTAAAGTGCTGTTAACTCATTAATTTTATCTTGTAGTTCGAAGCCGGAGACTTTAACTGTTAGGTGTTATATAGAGATATTCATAAATACAAGAAAGAAGTGTGAATATAACAAAGGCATAGAAACTCAGCATTCTCAGAGGAATACAATGTGGATATTTAATTTTTTTTAAGCATGCTACTAATAGTTATTTTTTGGATAATTAGAGTGCAATCAGGAGAAAAAAAAAACAACAAAAAACAAAAAACAATTTACGCTTTTACAGACAATGGTCTGGGATTGTGTTCTGTGACCTGTTGTTCTCCCTCTTTTGTACTTTCTTAGTGCAAATGACTCATTCCTTTTCTTTGTCTTTGAAAGATCTGCCTTAGCAATCTTGTCTACTTTTTATTCTGTAGAGCAGACTGCACACAATAAAAACTTCTGGATTCAGTTCCAAGCAAAAAAAAACAGTGTAGAAAAATCAGTTACTGGGTTTCATTCAAAATATAAAAGCAAAAAATACATTATAATGCTTTGAATGGACAAGTTAAAATTATTTTTAAGCTAGTAAGAGCCATTTCATGCATGCACAGATTTTGCTTGTTTCTTAACTTCCTTATGTTTCTGTAATTGACCCTTCACTTTAAGCTGCAGGCTCAGAATAAGCAACCCTAACTAGTTGACTTTTCACTTATCGATGTTCACATTAATTAAAATGGTTAAGCAAAATAGTGGAAGAGAGTTAATTTGTTCAGCATGTTTCCTTCTGAATTAGTTCCATTCAACCCAAAATTTGGCCTAAAGCAAGTACACTTAATGCCATTTCTTTAAACCTCTTTAAACAGAGGCATGCAGTAGGAACACAGTTCCTGAACTCTAGCAGTGCTGCTGGATGCTGTTCTCAGACTGTCTATTATTGCTTCGGTCTGAGTGGATGACCAGTGGATGAGTCATAGTCTCAGCCTCCTGTCCAGCACAGAGAGCTATTTGAGAGAAAACCCACTGGCAATTTAGTTCATGTTTTTCCTTGGGGTTAAGCTGATCCAGGAACAAAAAAATCAATTCATTAAAAAAAAAATAAAAACAAATTGCTGTTGTGCATGCTGTTTTGTTATAATTGTATGCTAATGTGTGTGAGCGTACAATTGTATATGTGTGTATAGAGACACGGATCCATGTGTACACATACATGGAGCTAATAAAGGAAACATCAGCAGATTGTAGCAGTAAAGTACTGGACTTCCTACAATGGTAATGAAAAATAATCTTTGGAATTGGCCCCATAGAAGTATGGTAGCTCATGTCAAAGTTGCATAGTAAACCAGGGAGGGACCTCTAGATAGTGTGTGCTGAACTCCTGCATATCACAAGCAACACAATTTACACAGAGACAGCAATGAAATTATTTTATTCCTTGAGAGACTGCATGCCATAAGCAGCAAGCAAGAAAGGCTGTCAGTAATATCTGAGTCTTCTGTATTGACTGGGTTATATGAAATATACCCTAGTAACCCTAGGGGAAACCCGTATTCCGTACTGGAGGGGGGAAATAAGATAGGCAAGGATCTTTGGTTTGTTTCCTAACACAAGGGAAGTCTTTTTGTATTTGAATGGTCTGGTCGTTGGTTATGTCTTCAGCGTGTGAACTGGCCACACACCAGTCAGGTATCCCAGTGGCGGATTCCAGTTTTTGAACACAGGGTTGCTTCATCTCATATCTGCTTTGAACCTGTGGCCAGTCTCTGATGCTCCATGGGAAGGTCTGCCTGAATACAGTGAACTGCAGAAGAGCATTTGTTCCTGACCTTTCCAACATCTGGCTGAAGCCCTGAAGCATGAGATCCAGTCACGGTGTAAAGCTACAAAGCGTTATGAGCATTTGGAGGTCAGTACAGGCAATCTTATTTTCCCCTTTTGGCCCCTGATAGATGCAGATAAGCAGGGTGTGTCATAGATCATTGAGCACTAAAACTAAAAAGGACAGCAGTGTCCTGGCAGTGTGGCCCTTCACAAATAGACCATTGTGGTGCTGTGGTTTGCTATGGTTTTCTTTTTTCTTTTTTCTTTTTCTTTTTTTTTTAAATTCCACAATGTAGAGGATACAAATAACGTAGATATTGTATCATTCTTAGAAGATTCCCGGTACAATCTTACAAAGTTTAAGATGAATACCAAAAAAGTAAAGGCCAGTTTAAGTAGACCTTGCTTTAACATTCAGAAGAGACCTAGGTAAACAGTCTGTGGGTAGCTGACAGTTAATTGATCTTGGCAGTTTTCTCTGCCAATTCTTACTGCAGCGTTGAGTATAAATGCGTTCTGCTAGTGGAGGGCAGCCGTGGCTAACCTGAATGACACTATTAAAGGTCAGAGCATGAACACGTTACTGAATTCTTCCGAGATGCTATTGCATCAGCTTCTTGGTGATATGGCATTTCTAGATTTTTTTTATTTATTTGTTATATTAGCCACCATATAACGCGTTTTTCTGTTTATTTGTTGAATGATGCTTTCTAAGTGTAATTGTTTTAGGCATTTTAGTTGGATGCTGTGTGAAGCACCATACAATCAAATGCATTGAAACATCTTTTCTTCTTCTCAGATCTTTGTCTATTGTTAAGGAAAAACATTTAGCTTATCAAAAAGATAAGTTTCTTAGTAATCCTGTGTCTTTGAGATGAGATGAAGCACTGGAGCTTAAGAGAAATGATACATCTCCATTTCAAGTGCCATCTTTTTAGGACTGGATGTCTGTCAGTAATAAAACACTGTAGTAGAACATAAGCCATGGTGCTAAGTGCAGGGGAGGATCGTGCTTCTGGTATTACCTGAAGAGTAATGCAAAATAACTCTCTAGCTTTGGCACTCCAAAAATACAGTATAATTAGTTTTAGGCTTGATTGTGATGTTTGTTTCCTGTTGTACTTTCCTTTCAACCCTAAACACAAACAGTCTTTGTGTTAAAATAGAAAGTAATGACAGAAAAATGATACTTCAAACTCTGTATTTAATAGTCACTTATATCGCATATAACTTCAGTTCTCAGTTTCTGTCCAGAACTGATGTATGAGAAAGATGGAATATTTCATGTCTCTGCTGAAACAAAAGTGAGGCAGTAGGATTATTATTATCCCCAGAGGTGATTTCATGCTTCTTTCACATTAACCTGAGACCTGAATGCAAAATGCAGTATGCAAATAGTCACCTGTTACTGTGGTGCTGTCTTTGAGAGGTTCATAGCATACATATATAGTCAGTACACTTCATTTATTTATCTTTATTCTGTGATGATTATAAAATGAAGATGGTGTTAATCATACTGTAAGTAATCCTAGCACAACTCCAGAAGCTGCTATAGCACAAACATACATAAAGTGAATTTCACAGAGGCAATGAAGCAATGGCACACTGTCTCAGAAGACAGGCCTGTTAAAGTGAAAAACCTGTCACTTCTAATTTATTGAGTGAGGCACACAACTTTGGAGCCAAGAGGCTGGTTTTAATACACCTTTAATGATGCTGTATCAGCCTTTACAAACTATAAGTGTCTGAACTGCAATGTGCTGCATCACCTTCTGGCAGATATAGAAGGGGCAAAGAAAAGCACAACAGAGCTGTACACGCTTTGTGGCTTCTCTTCTAACTACTGCTCATGCAGTCACAAGCTGGTAAACAGCTAGATGAGAACAGCAGGGGAACTGCAATCATATGAAAGGGGGAACACAATGAAATGATCCCTTCTTTAGGGTGAACGAGGCCAGAGGGACGAGCAATGGCTATGAGCCACATTGCTTCAGCACGGATTGTGCTTCAGACAGCTTCAGTCCTTACTGTCCACTTCTCACTCCCTTCTGTATCTCTCTTACTCTTCTGCACAGCTGAAAGTAAAAGAACAGGCATTTAAGGGTTTTTAGACCAACTTGCAATTATATTGTTGTGAAGTCAATGCTAACTCTTCCATCACGAGGAAACTTCAGTCTCACTTGTAGTTTCATAAAGATGATGTCTCCATGGATGATAACAAGGGATGTCTGTGGCATATATGGAGACATTAATTAAAATTACCATTTGGGCTCCCTAATTTCTCTCTTTACTTGAAGTTACCATTCCTCCCATAGGATCAGCAGGAAGGGAACATATGAGCCTCTCTCTGCTACCCAAGTGTCTGCCTTAAATGCTGACAAAGATATGCTTGTGCAAAGACTGTGTCCATGTTATTATTTCTTATTGATTTTTCCATTGTATTATTTGTTTTTGTTTTTATTAATTTTACATTTTATCTGATATTGCTATTATTTTGATATTGCATTATATTTGATATTGCATTGTACTGTCTTTTTTTCCCTAGTTTGTTGTGTTACTGAGAATAAAACTTATCTTCTTGTCATTCCTCTTTGTTGAGGTTGCATACCTAGTAAGAACAGTTGAATGCAACCATACGTTTTGGAAAAGTCAGTTGTCCAAAGTTTAGCCCATCTTTCTCTTGTGGTTGGAACAGACTAAATATACATATTATATGGGAAGATATATTAGTGAAATTCCAATAAATCAATTCATCATTACTGGTGGTAAAGTTTAAAAAAAAAAAAAAAACAAAATGATAAATCATAAGCCTTAAAAAGACCTTTTGGCTTGGCCATTTAGTTTGGTAGATGGAAGGAGGAAAAAAGAATATTTTCATCACGTAACAGGAAAATTGCATTAAACTACTTCCCCTATAACTCTGGGGGGGATGAGTGGGGACAATTATTACATGCTAATAGAAAACAGGAGACCAGCAGAGAAGATTTCTGTACCAGCAGTAAGTTGCGTTGGGAGAATACCGTCCCTGGCTCATCCACGTTTTCAAGAGGTGTCTGGCAACAAGGATCTTCATAACACATGGATAAAAACAGGGCTATGCTTCCAGAAGATGTGGGAGCAAAGAAAGTGGGACTTTCTTCCAGAAGTAGGCATGATATAACCCAAGAAAGGATTTAATGAAAGGCATGCTCACCTGTATAGACAAAAAGATGTCACAGGTGTAGAATGCTTCCCTGTGTTTTCAATGTGTAAATTCTTATCAGCTTCTTCTGACCTGTGTGTCACTGACATTATTCAATGCTTGTTGAACACCAAATTCCTCCTGCTCATTGTATCGTTCTTATCAACCCTTAATTAGCTAAGGAGTAAATACCATACAATATTGATCTTTGGTTGTTTTTGAAGGGCCCAACTCCGTTTGGTATTGTATGTATCGACATGATCATTGTGTTAAATTGATATTGATACATGAAATGAAAGAAAAGGTGTCAGGGCTTTAAATGTTTAGGTACCTTACTATGAATATTCTTCATATAATTCAGTTATGTTGCTCTGTAGTCCAGGGAGTTTCAGAGTGAGAAAATTTATTGTAAAAGTATATAGAGACTGGAAGCAAATGAAGTTTTCATCTTGTTGAAGTTTGTGTGCGTGTATGTGTACAGGTGGTTGTGGCTTAACCCACAGGCAGTGAAGCACTGCATGCATACCCATTTGCTCCCTCCCTCCCAATGGGCTGAGGGAGAAAAACAAAAAAAGGGGAAAAGTGTGAGAACTCATTGGTTGAGGTAAGTACAGTTTAATAAGAAGGAAAGAAGGGGAAGAAAAAAAAAATGCAAGTGATGCACAACGCAGTTTCTTACCACCTCCTGACTGATGCCCAGCCAGTCCTCAAGCCGTGGCAGCCCCCTCCAGCCAACTTCCCCCAGTTTTATTGTTCAGCATGAGCTGTGTGGAGATCCCTTTGGTCAGCCTGGGCCAGGTGCCCTGGCTGTGTCCCCTCTCAGCTGCTTGTGCAGCCCCTGCATGCTCACTGGCAGGGCAGCATGAGAAACAGAAAAGCTCTTGGCCCTGTTAGCACTGCTCAGCAACAACTAACCATTGGTGTGTTATCAGCATTATTCTCATCCTAAATCTGAACCACAGCACCATGCCAGCTACTATGATGAAACTTAACTCTATCCGAGCCAAAACTGAGACGTGTATATGCATATCCCCATCTCTGTGTCTGTGCTTCAAAGTGGAATTGATTTTAGAATATATATGAGATAATGTAGCTGTCTTCTTTCTTTGACAGCTCCTTGCTGGTGTCTAATTGCCAAGCACTTGTTTTGATTGATTTGCAGCCTGAAGTAAAAATGTCACCATAATGTGAAGGCTCTGCATGTCTTGAGGGCGTAAGGAGAGTTCTTTTCTTCTAACAAAATGCCATGTAATTTCATCTAGTATATATATAGAGAGAGAGATCATGTTTAAAAAAAAAAAAAAAAGCATGTCTTACTCGTTTATAGATCATCTTAATGGTTAATTCTCATTTAAAAACTCATGCCTTCACCCTGTTCCCAGCTCTTGGATCTAGCCATGCGTTTCTCTGCTAGAGTAAATGACTGTCAAATCTAAGGAGTCTGTTCGTGTGTAGCTACTTATGAACCATAATCAGGTCACATCTTAACCTTCTCTTTGATAAAATAAATAGATTAAGTGCTTAAGCTTTTCTCTCTAAGGCAGGTTTCCAAGCTCAGAATAATACTATTTAGCTGTTCTCTGAACCATTTCCAAATTGTTGCATTCATATTTTCAAAGTGATACTAGCACTGACCACTTAACTCTGGTAATGATCTAACGAATGCTCTATGAAGTACAAGCATTACCTCACTATATATGAGGCAGAGTTGCCTCAACTGCAGCATCTGCAGATGTTCCTCTTGGCTTGGTTAGCAACCACAGCCTTGGAGGCCTCTTCAAAATCGTAACTAGGACTTGGTTCCCGTGTCGTAACTCTGGCCCTCCTGCTTAGTGCCTGAAGATGTGACTTGGTATTTGACGGTGGTCCAGATCTTTCCGAGGATGAATTTGGCTGTGCACAGTTGTTGATTTGATGCATTTTTATTTTACTCGGTTATTGGGTGCTAAAACCATGTTGTAGCTGTTGAGTACCCTGCTGAGTAAATACCAACGAAGTGATGAGGTTAACCCCAGAGTGCTGGAAAGAAGGTGAAGTCCTGTTTGTAATCCATGGAAATAGAGTCCAAGAGGAACCTTTCTCGTGATCAGGCTTGGAAGATAGCTGAAGCACTTTGTAATATTCAAGGTGAACAGAATATAGGCCTATCCACACAGTGAAAAATTCTCATTTCTAGTTGAAAGAGCATTGTAGTCACTGAGGGAGCAATTCTGCATGAAGTTCAACAATAGCAGCAGAAGTTTCCGGATGCTTGCTGCTGGATATTCTGAAGCATTATCATTGTGATTCTGTTTGCACAAAGTTTGTGTTCAGCTTTTTAGCCAAGCTCATTTTAGTCGATGGCAAAGGCAGTTTCAGTATGGAGCTCCACACGTTCTAATTTACCCTGCTGGGAAGTGCAGAGCTCCGTGCCAACAGGGCTATATTGAGCCCTACACCTGCTATCGGTTCACTTAGAGCTAGCTCCTGCATGTACTTCAGACCCTTAGGCTCTTTTAAAGATCCAACCTGTGCTGTAATTCAAGAACAAGAAGTTTCTCCTGGCACTTATTCAATATAATGTACTTTAAAATCTATTTTAAAATGTTCAGTGAATATTCAATGATAATTTAAAATTAATCTCACTGATGAATATTGATGTGGAGCGAGAAGATAAACATCTCTACACACATACATGTTCAACCGTTTACGTGTGCGCATGCACAAACACATACACACTCAGAGCATGCTCCTGCAAAAAATACTACTTTTTATAGCCAGCAGTGTTCTGGTATTATAATAGCTCTGTGAAACCTGGTACGTCCCACAGGCAGACTTTTGTTGAACTATTATTGTCATAGAACTGTCATTATATAGTATTTGATATTCTCCGTGCAGACAGAGGTGGCAATGACATTGATGCAAACACAGTGGTTAGTCAGCTGTGTATTGAATGTCATGTATCAGCATAACTTATCATTTGAAGATTTACATTCCTGTTTATACTAACCTACAGTGGCCTGGGCTTAAAAGGAGATAGATATTAGCAAAGCATATGCATAAAGCAAAGGTAGAATATGTATGTGAAAATTACATACTTTTAATTTGTTGCAGGAGGAAGTTTAACAATTACAGTAGATTCACTTTATTAGGCCACATCTTTGTCCGGTATGAAGCTGTTAGAATGTGAAACTGAGAAAGGTAAAGATAAATTTATTGATTTGTGCAAGCTTGATCACTATGAAGGGTTGAGGTATGGGACTCTCCAGGGCCAGCAGAGTTCATGTTTTTTTCCACCTGGTTCATTCTCTCATCTTTATTAAAGGATTTTGTTTGTGTTAGAATGGCATTTCCCTGGTTTTCACTGAACAACTGGAATGAATGGTAGATTTTTGGTTACATAGCTAGCTGGTGGCAGAGAACCATCAACACTGAGTATTGACAAATGTTGGACAAAAGTAGTGATCTAATGCATCATGTTAATTTGGATGAAAGCCATTATTCTTTTTTTTTTTTTTTTTTTTGTGTGTGTGTGTGTTGTTATTTGTCAGTGGACTAAATCTTTTGCATGTAAAAGTGAGTTTCTTAACTATAAAATAACTGCCTTTTCAAGTGACTCTTTACTGATACCTTTAATCCTTTCTCAGGGAATGCAGTGAGATGTAGCAAGTAAAACTATGTCATTTTGATGAAACAGAGCTATTTTTGGTGTTGATTAGCTCAAAGTATACCATATACATAGGTGCTGTGAATGGCCTATTATGAATTGGCTGAGCTGCCCCAGTGCTGCTGGGGGTGTCACAGGACCACCTGTAAGCAGTATGGTGAGGAGCTGGGGTCCCTGCACCTGGGACCAGGCTACCACTTCCCTCGTGGCTTTAGAAGCATGTTTTGGACAAAACCAAACTGCATGTGGATAGAAAAGGGCTAGGTGAATCTGGAGATATTATTTCTTAGTCTGTTGAAAGAACATACATTAGTTATTTGTAGATTTGGAGCTATAGTAACTTCAGGTTTAATTTTGCTAGACCAGGAGGATTTGGATTTAAATACATGCAGCTTACGTCTGGAGGAGTTAATCTCTCGCAGGAGGAGGGCATGACTGTTTTCCTTTATTAAGACGCCAGCTTCTATCATTTGAGGCTTGTTCCCTTGAAGAGATAGCAGTGAGGAGGGAACTCATTCAGAGATGTAAATAGTGGCTGAAGCAGTTGGGATAGCTTTATTTGCCAGAGAAGGGCGACGAAGCTGGTGAGGGGCCTGGAGAACAAGTCCTACGAGGAGCGGCTGAGGGAGCTGGGCTTGTTCAGCCTGGAGAAAAGGAGGCTCAGGGGCGACCTTATTGCTCTCTACAGATACCTTAAAGGAGGCTGTAGTGAGGTGGGGGTTGGTCTGTTCTCCCACGTGCCTGGTGACAGGATGAGGGGGAATGGGCTAAAGTTGCACTAGGGGAGTTTTAGGTTAGATGTTAGGAAGAACTTCTTCACTGAAAGGGTTGTGAGGCATTGGAACAGGCTGCCCAGGGAAGTGGTGGAGTCACCATCCCTGGAAGTCTTCAAAAGACGTTTAGATGTAGAGCTTAGGGATATGGTTTAGTGGGTATTGTTAGCGTTAGGTAGAGGTTGGACTCGATCTTGAGGTCTCTTCCAACCTAGAAATTCTGTGATTCTGTGATTCTGTAAATTACTGTTTTTGGAAATGTGCTGTCTTTCCTCAAGAAGATGTGGTGTCTTATGCTTCTGGGGTGTGCTGACTTAGTCTTTTTGAAGTAAAATACTAAGATGGCCAAAGATGGCCCATCCTCAGCACCCAAGCACCCACCTGCCCTAAGTTATGATGTACAGAGTGAAAAGAGATTACCTTACCTTTCAAACACAGCTAAGTTTGCAGAAACAGGAAAGCAAAATAAATAAAATGCCTCTTTTTGGGAAACTAAGCTCAGCGTTGTAATGAAACTGTGTCTTGCTAGTGTACAACTTCGAAGTAATGTGTCTGAGTAAAACATGCTTTAAAAATAATTTTAAAAGTCCTGCAAATCACCTGTTTCCTAGGAGTATGGAGTTTTATGGGAAAGCATAGACACGGCCAGTAACACATACACTGGGTAAGAACAACTTTTCTAATCCTCAGCTCTGTAACGTTTTCCTTCTGACGGAGGTTTTCATTATAGTTTTACATCCTGAGAGGATTGCACTCCCGTCCATTGGGGAGAAGGTACATGCTAGATAGATTACAAAGTTTACAGAAATAGATTTTCATTGCTGTGTTCATTAGTCATGTAGTCACATCAAAGTATTTTCCCTAATGGATAGTTGTCTAGTTTCTCTTCCTTCTCACTGCCTAGGAGTAAGCAAGGGAAATTTAAATTTACAAACCCATGGATATACCTTATGGGGTTAAAAAAAAAAAAAAAAAAAAAGCTATTTCTATCAACAACTGCATTTAAATTCTTCTTGGAAAATATGGTCATCTTTTTTTCCATTCTATCTTGTTCTCAACAGGGTGCCTTTTGCTTTTGCTTACTTTATCCTAAATATAGTCTGAACTGTAATCATTGAACTATTTGTTCTGAGTAGTAGTAGTGGAGAGACTAATATGACAGATTTGCACAAGCATTGCTTAACTTTTTGCTATAGTTTTAACAATTTACTACATGAACTGCATCGGGAATGTAAGCAAGTATAGGGGTCCTTTATGAACCATCTCAACCTCAGGATTTGCAGTAAATCTTGAAAACTCCTGCTATTCTGAAGAAAATAATCTCCTTCTGCTCCACAGTAAACAAGTGTATATGAAACACTTGAAAAATAGCCTATTGTGCAAGTGCAAATAGTAAACAATAATCTCTTACATGCATGTCTTTTATTTTCTAGTAGAAAAGGGACATTATTAAATGGAAAATATGGAAAGAATAAGAATCGTTGCCTAACTATGCTAGCTTTTGGTATGGGTGGCTTGGCTGATGAGGACCTTTTCTTTATGGCACTCATGCCTGTCATATGGATAACTTTTTACTCCAGTGACAAAAAGCATGGGACTTTTTTTAACGTGGAACCAAAGGCTGATGTCCTTGGAATACTGTATGCCAAAATAATAGGGGTAGTTTAAATGATATATATATATATTTATTATTCTAAATTTTCAATACAGAGAAGTGAACCAGGAGTATGAAATTGCTCTCTCTTTTCCTTTGTGCTTTGATATGTCACTGCCAGCTTTTAACACACTGCTCCTGAGTGTTGTTTTACTGTTATTTTTAGATAGTAAAGTCTGTATAGTCAAAGAAATATAGTAACATTGTGTAAGAATATTTGGAAAAATTTATTCAGATATAATTGGCAGTTGGCACAAGCCAAAGTCTGCATGCTTCAGTGTGAAAGTTCTGTTCATGTGTTCTTAATGAATGTAAAATACTTTGCTTCACTCAAGGGACATTGGAGCACATAGTGTATGAGCATATGGGTCATACTCGAGAATTTTAGTCTCTGTGGAATTACTTAGGACTTTTTCATGTCACCCCCAAGAAATCAGGGAGTTAAATGATGTAATGCCATGGGATTAATCCCCTGCCTAGATCACAGATGCTGTTCTGCTCCTATCACCGAAGGGGGCAAATGCACTGAACCTGTTCTAGGCAGCTGTAGTTGAGGTTTCCTGTTGTGTCCACTTACAATCGTAGAATCACAGAATATCCCAAGCTGGAAGAGACTCACAAGGATCATCAAGTCCAACTCCTGGCTCTGCACAGGACCACCCAAGAGTTGAGAGCATTGTCCAAACGCTTCTTGAACTCTGTTGGGCTCAGTGCCCTGACCACTGCCCTGGGGAGTCTCTTCACTGAGAAGGTGGTCAGGACTGTAAGACCCTTTTCAGGGGACTCTGACCCTCCTGTCCCAGCTCCATGCTGTTCCCTTGGGTCCTGTTGCTGTCCCCAGAGAGCAGAGCTCAGCGCCTGCCCCTCCGCTCCCCTCGTGAGGGAGCTGCGGGCTGCCATGAGGCCTCCCCTCAGCCTGCTCTGCTCCGGGTTTAACACACCAAGGGACCTCCGCTGCTCCTCACACATCTTCCTTTCCAGGCTCTTCACCCACCGTAGTTGCCCTCCTTTGACACTCTCTCATAGATTTATGCCCTTCTGTTACTGTGGCACCCCAAACCTCACACAGTGCTGGAGGTGAGGCCGCCTAGCACAGAGCAGAGCGGGTCAATCCCTCCCCTCAGCCGGCTGGCAGCGCTGGGCAGAACCCCAGATCCCTCTCTGTGGAGCTGCTCTCCAGCCTCCTGTCCCCCAGTCTGTACATAAGGCTGGGGTTACCACATCCCAGGTGCAGAATCCTGCACTTGTTCTTAAACTTCAGATTGTTGGTGATTGCCCAGCCCTCTAATTCATCAAGATCTCTCAGCAATGCCTCACTACCCTTGAATGCTATGCTTAATAGTATTGCATGTTTCTTTAGAGAAATGGAGCCGCAGTGCTGCCATGCTCTGACAAGTTGCACTACTGCATGCAAGGTAGGCAGGGATGCATCATGGCCACCTGATTGCCCTTTCATCCTGGAACTGGCCAAGTCAGAAAGGTTATGAAGAGCTTTGAGTAACAACTGTGGTCTTGCCTCCTCCCTTTCTGCTTTGCTTCTCTCCTGTCTTTGTTTCTGAGGTAGTTTTGATTATTCTTTGGTAAATCTAACACTGAAGCTGGGAAGTGAAGCACCACTAATATTAATTAGCATTATGCCAGCGTGTCTTCATTTGAATAGAGGGTTATGTTTCAATATTCTCCACCATCTGCAGAAGTACTAGTGGGAAGGGTGACAAACAACATCTTCTACAGAATCATGTGGTACACAGTAGTGTTTGTGCGAGGTGCTTTTAAGACATGACGGTAATTGAGAAATGTTGAGAAATCATTGCTTTATGAAAGACATGAAGTATTCCTTCATAAATGGACAGCAATGGGATGATAACCACCCATTTATTCATTAATCGGAGGATCAGCTGTTAGATGAACCTTGTATTAGCTGGCATAGAGTAGGGTAGATTTCAATTTGTGAAAGTCTGGGGCTCTGCAGCATGGTTTAAGAGGTATTACATTTTCATTACGATGTGCTGGAGTCAAATGCTATTGAGTATTAAAACCACTATCAAAATCTGCCATACTAAAGTGCTTCCGTGAAACATGGAAATCCATGTGAGCTGTGAGTATCCTTCCAAGGTTAGAATTTGGTCCTAAGACCATGGGCATCTTGGGTTAAATATCACAAACTATTTGAGTTTCTAATTACATTGGGTGTAATCAGACCCTCTTGATGTGTGTGTATGTGGACATATAGTTTACATTTACTGTTGAAGAGGTTATGCTCTCCTTGCTGCAGGCATTTAGTTCTTGGTATGTTAATGGAAGCCTTTGTATAAACTGAGTGGAAAATGTGAGTCATAGTTTCCTTTCTTTCTGTCTATATACCCTGTACAATACCAAGGAAAGCATACTAATATTTAATATTGAGTGCTCTTTAGAAGGGAGATACCTTAGCATTTAGCTTCTTCCTGCACTTGCTGTGGTGTGAAATTTTTATCAGGTTATCAGAGGCAGCATGGAGAAATTAAATTAATTATGGAGCAGTTAAACAATGGCTTCTGAAGAATGTTATTCTCTTACTATGCTTGTAAAGCACAGGAAGTTTTATTCCACATTCTGTAACATATCCGATCACACTTGTTGGGACTCTAAGTTTGCCTAGAAAGAAAAGCTCTCTGCACTTCAGGCTTCTAAATTGCTTGATTAGTCTAAGCAGACTTCTGTACCACAGGTGGTCTTCTTGTAGGCATCCAGGTATGTTTTAGACACATATGCAAATATGTTTTAATAGTTGTACTCCTGATTTACAGGCTCTTCCTTCTTCACTGCTGATGAGTATGTTCTCTACCCATTTCCACTCTCCCCCAATGAGGCTTCTTATTCTATTTGACCATTTTTTTTTCCTTACATTCACTTGTCCGTAATAACGTTATTCTATATTTCTTCAGTTTTGGACCTTTTAAGAAGAGACAGTTACAATTTGTATGTCAGAATCAATTGAGAAGTGTTACTACATGACATAATGAAAATCTTGGTGCCCAATGAATATATGCAAGAACAAAAACCAAAGAGTATTCCTGCAAAGTTATATTACTCCTTTTAGCACTAAAGTGGGTCCTTCTTACAGTTCTGTGCATCCAGAGGAATTGCAGTATGTATAGAAAACCATATGCAGGAGACAAGACCTTGAAGACCACTGTGGCTCAGACTCACTACCCTTGATGCACAACTTCTGACAAAACACACCCAGTCAAAAATACCGCTTTGTATGGTACTGAAAAATATTTTAAAATGCATCTCAAGATAGACACATCTATCAGAGGCTATTTAAGATTTTATTCTTAGCTCTTTACGTAAAGGTGAAATCATCATTGCTGTAGAAAGTACATCTTACTTTTCCTCTGAGGAAAGTATAACCTGAGGTACCCCCAAATAGGAATACATGGGTAGTATCATCTATCCAGAT
Source organism: Netta rufina (assembly GCF_964035555.1). NCBI lineage: Eukaryota > Metazoa > Chordata > Aves > Anseriformes > Anatidae > Netta > Netta rufina. The sequence continues at coordinate 4,999,507 of NC_140127.1, forward strand.
GAGCTTACGTACTCAAGAAACTTAAAGATAGGGGCAACCCCAAAGTAATAATTTACACTACAACCTTTGCATGAAGGAATAGACTTCTTGTTTCCATATTTTCGTTCCGTATTTTTGCTTAGAAAGCTGACATATCAAATTACAAGAGAATGTGAATGATGAATTGATACTTCTGTATTTTGTGTGGATCAATCAGTTGGTTTAAGACCAAAGCCCAGGGAACAGAGATCTGTGATAACATTTGATGTCATAAACAGTGTTTTTTCTGTGTTTTTATTTATTTATTTATTTATTTATTTATTTTATTTTTTATTATGTCAAGAGAAAGGCCAGAGCCTGGGCAAGAAACTGGAGGGACTTGTTATCTGTCCACTTTCTGTGTTTTTCTGGTCTCTGGGATAAGTACAGCTTTCAGGACTTTCATCTGTTCATCTGTAATTGGCATTCTTGTGAACACTGAAGTTATTCTAATTCTCCCTCTTACTTCATCTTGAAACAGGCTTAGTGGAGGGGAAATAAAAACCCAAACCAAAAAAGCCTATACAGATGCATATTGAATACAGAAGTAATAAATACGTAATGTAAGCAAATGCAAGATGTAATTTTGTGTTTTTTTTTTTTTTTTTTTTTTAATCATAAAGCTTATGTACGTATAACAGTAAAAATGTAAATATTGCTGTAATGGCTAGAACTGGAAATGCTTTTTAGACTTGAATTATCTTAAAACAGATTATAGGCTCTTTATTCATACTGTTGAGTTGGAAATCACCCAGTTGACTGGTTTCACTGAATGTGCTATTGAGAAGTAGAGGTTTGGAAATGCACTTGAGAAAAAAAGTAACAGACACAAAAATAAATAATTATCTTCATTGTGCAATGTTAATGGTTTCCAAAGATGTTTAACATCAAAACAAGTAAAATAAAACAATAATAATAATGAAGACTGGCAATTGTATTTTGTGTGTGTGTGTGTAAGTCTAAACAGTTAAATTACAAAACAGATAATGTTTAGTGTTTGTCATTTTTCCCCTGCCAGTAAAGGACAATTCAAAAAATTCAATAAGTAGATTCTTTTTTATAAAGTAAAACAAACAAACAAACAAACAATGACAACAAAAAAAAAAATCTGTATCACCAGGGAGAATAAAAATAGTGATAACTGAAACTCCAGCACTGTAGCTCTGCATAGTATCAAGGTGGAGAGATCTGTTTTTTACATTCATGGCAAGTCTCCCCTCATAGTGACAAAACAATTTGCTTCTGTCATCAGGGGGTTAAAGAAGCAGTTGTCTTCCTGTTCTGCTAGCAGAACTTTTCTCCACCTTTAGCTGTTCAGGGAAGTACATCATACAAAAGAGATTATTCAGTTGTCCAATACTGCAATTACATTTATTTTTTGTCTTTAATTTGTGTCTTTACTCCATTCATCCAGTGCTAAGAAAATATGGAACCTCAAATGTCATCTTGTCTACTCATTCATTTATCCTGTCTTGCTGAGTAGTTCTTTGTTCGTAGGTAAACTTGTAAAATTCTTTTACTGACAGAAATGGAGCATTTTGTAGAGTAATCTAATCATCAGTCTAGAGACGAAGTTCCTGTCATGTGTGTCTTGACTACATGCTGCAACCTCCAGAATTTTTATTCATTTTAGTTGAGTGTAGTTACCCTAATGCAGTGCCTGACTAAAGGATATTTGTGGGAAGTGCTGTGGGAAGGCATTTTGTATATGCCTTCTGCCCCAGTCATTGAGATACAAAGATTTACTGTAGAAAAGACTATTCTCCACAACAGTGTGCAATGGTAGAAATCACTGCGGGACTTTAGGAGAAGGAAAATTTTTACATTTCTGTCTTTACTGTGTTAGTTACCATTTCCATTAAAACAAACAAACAAACAACAACAACAACAAAAAAACACATTTTTCAGTTATAGGGCTCCAGACTTTAAGGAACAATTTCTTGCAGGAAGGAGGAGTCATTTCTTACAGGAAGATAAGATTTGAGGTTGATTAACTGAAGGTTTTAAGGTATCCATGGACAAAGGCCAAGTCTGATTGTAATTACAGTCACCCAATTACACCCACCTAGTAACTTGATTAAAACGTTGTTACTGTTAACTGAGCTGAATAGTTTCAAGTATTTAAAAACAACAACAAAAAAAAAAGACTACTCTTATTTGATGTTAAAATCAGCTGAGGCAAGTGATTTGGGAAGGAGGGAGTAAGAGTGGATACTGTGAACTGAATGAGACAATCAACAACTGGATGCCATCAAATAGAACTATGAAGGATTTTTTTTGCCTCCAATATTTTATTTTAGGTAAACTATTTCTTGCTCAGCTGTTACCAAGAGGGCTGAACAGCTTTGCATATGCGTAGCCTTTGACAGAATTGAGAAAACAAGCACTCATACCTTAGGAGAGACTTCATAGTCATTGCAGACAATTCTTATTAAAAAGATTCTCTATCTTCTCTATTCGAAGAATTTCTATCCCTTTCTTTCTTCTGGTAAAACCTAAAGTGACCCTACGTATGTTTTATTCTGATAAACTTACTTTGTGGATTTTAATAGGTAACATTGGATTTTACTGCCCTTTTATTTTTAGTTAGAAATATTAAACATGCAAACAGGAAAAGAACTGAATTAAAAGCTTGAGGAGGAAGACCTATCTGAGAGAATACATAACTCTTCATTCTTCATTTTGTTTCTAGCACTGACTGAATTGACCCGATATATGGATTCAGTGTAACTTCTCTTGTTGTGATGATAGCTTCAATATGGTTTTGTTGGTGCAAGGTAATAGTGACATACCTTCCCCACACCCATAAAAAACAAAACCAAACAAAAATGAAAAAAACACAACCCCTGCTCCCCAAAAAAGAAAAAGAAAAAAAAAAAAAAAAAAAAGCCTGTGCTTCGATAACTTTCTCCATTATGCTTAGTCTTTCCTTGTGAAGAGAGAGGATAGTGATGAACAGGGTGGCTAGGTAGGAGGGTTTGTCTTTGCAGCCCCTATCCTGTGCTGGTCCACAAAAGGGAGAAGAGGCAGTATTATCTTTGCAGAAGATGAGTCCTACATTTTCTTTGTTCTGTGTTCATCCTACTGCTTGCCAAGCTGTCTAGACCCAATCCAGAATTTAATGAGCTGTAATAAGAAGGAACTTCATCGTCTGCATTTTTCCTTTTACCTAGCCCTTTGAAGTGTTTACCTGGGGAGCAGTCTCCTCTGACAAAGTCCTTAGATCAGCAAATCTCAACAGATAACTGTTGAGGCCAAACTGTCTTGGAGCCTGGTAGAAATTGATTTGCCAGCTGACTTGGTTCTCTTCATCATGACCATGGAAAATTTCTGAGAAATTAACACCTTGTTTAAAAAGGAAAAAATAAATAGCACATTGCTACTCGATGGCAGTCATGTCTGAAGCTCTGTGCTTTGCTACAATCATTGAATTGTGCAGTGTCCAATAATTTGTGTAATGTAACTTCTGGCTTTTTAGGCAGCAGCAGGTTGATTATTTCCAGAACCCAGATGAAAGATGATCTCATTTGGTATGGGCCATAGACTTTTTCACTACATTCACTTTGCAGTGGATAAACAGTACAAAAAGAAATTGCAGTAATCACTAAACCACCTTTTCCATCTGAAGAGAGGGGGTAGAGGAATTATGTTTGGGAAAAGCACAAGAAGTAAAGGGCAATAGGAGATTAAGACCAAGAAATGTGGAACAAAGTTCTGCTAATGCATGCTTTACAGGTTTTTTTTTTTTGTTTGTTTTTGGGGGTGGGTGGGTTAGACATGATGAGCTTAGAGGCACTTTTCTGCAATCTACCCTATGATGAAGCTGGTGAAAAAGAATTGGGAGCTGGCAATTCATTTCTTATCTTAATTTTGAAATATAACATAACCCAGTGCTGTGACATGTTCAGATACTGAAGCAACACATCCAATAAATCTGTAAAGCCTGTATTTAAAGATTGATTTGGGAATTTGTTGAATGACAGTCCTCAATGATCAAGTAAAAATATATGTAAAGACTGGAATAAATATCCTTGGTTTGAGAGATCTCTTCTTGCCAGAGGAACACTCCGTCCATCTTCTGAAATTGAATTCATAGCATATTCATTGCATCTGCTTAATCTATGTCAGTTTAGTCTCCTGAAAATCTTACTTTAAATTGAATCACTATTGAATTATAATTTGATGATCTAATTAACCTTTAACTGGAAGCATGAAAATTTTAAAATGAAGTTAACACCCATCTGGAAAAACAGCACAAAAACTGTCTTGTACTGCATCTAGAATGTCCCATCCCTTCAAATTTGTATGCAGAATGGAGTATAAATCAAAGCTATACTGAATTTTCCATGAAAATAAAGTGAAACAAGCTATAACAGAAAAGCTATCTGAATTCCTAATCAGGTATTAAAATGAAAGAGAGGGTTTATGGAACAATAATGTGGGAAAACAAGTCAACAGAGAGAAGTACTTTAAAGCTGCAAAAGCCCGTGTATTTGCTTCAGCCTTCTTTTGCTTGCAGTTTCAGTGTCTGACCTATGATTTCTTGGTTAATGAAATGACATAAGAAACAAAGAGGATTATGAATGCAAGCTGAAAATCTGTTTTCATTGAAGATGTTGCATTGTGAAGCAATTATAGTCTTTCTCATGCTTTCTCCTTAGGAATATCATTTGCATGGTGGAAGGTATTGACTTAAAATTTTGCAGAAACAGACTTGTGATATAAAATAATATAAAGGCTGAGTAGTGGCTTGTTTTGTAAACTGGGGGAGATCACCAACAACACATTTCCAATTGTCATATTATTTTTTTTTTTTGAAATATATTAGTTTTTCTTTGGCTATCTTTATTTTGTAGACAAAAAACTTCTTTATATAATCAACATTTGCTATTTCTTTTTGTTGAATTAAGCTGTCAACAGCTGTACCATGTGAGTGTGGCATGGTATTTCTGATTATTCTTTCTTTATTTATTTATTTTCTCTGTGTTGGAGGATTGAATTTTCATTTGCTAATGGAAATGCTTTGAACACTTTCTGTTTTTCATGGTAATTTAGTAAACATTTAGTGTTCTCATCTCATTAGAAGCTGAAAGACAATTATGAAATGTAATGTGACAGCTTAATGAGGCAGTTTCTACTTATCTTCACCTGCTAATCATTTCTTTACCCATAAAAACATTCATAAATACTAGACTTCATTTATTTTTTGACAGTAAGTTTTATCCATGTGTTCATTCAGTTGGCAACAATTGCCTCAAAATATGAGAGAAAGGAAATAATTAAGTATTATTTATGTTACGTGCTAACATATTTTTTTTTTTTTAGGAAAACATTTTGGTAGGAGGCTTTGCATGTTTTTTTCTTTTTTAATCTCTTCACTAGCAGAAACTGAACATCAGAGCAGAGAAGCCTGATTTTGTGTTTCACATGAAGAGTGTAGCAGGAGTTAATTCCTTATGATTATTACCTTTGAGGAGAACTTCTGTTGATATTGATCCTGGAATCAGATATCTTTACTGGAACATACTCAAAAGGCTGTAAAATAGAATTTGTGGTTTCTAAATTGTTTTTTTCTCTCTGCAGAAGAATTATTAATTCTCAAGTACATTCAATCATGTTATCAGCCCTGGGACACTCCAGCTATTGATAAAGCATGAGGTTTGTGTTTGGTTCCCAAACAGATACTTAATCCTTACTTGGAATGTAACGCACACTGTAGACAGCAAACAAAGCATATGTTACTGTACCTCTCTTGCACAATGTAACTTCTACAATGTCTGGAGGTGATTAAGAATATGGAAAACAAGCTTTCATGAATATGACCACATCTGTCTTTCTAACCAAATTCTCCTGTGGGGTTTGAAATTCTAGTGCTCTGAGATCCTTAGAAACCCTTTCGGTAACTGAAGGATTTTTCAGCACAGTTTTTAATGGGATGTGTTTAAAGAAAATATCGCGTATTGTGGCAAAACAAAAGGAAAACTGTTTCTCAGTCGTTATCTAAAGGAATGTTTCATGCCTTCTCCCTCAATAAAATTGATGTTGATGCAGTTTTCCTTTAAGCAGATGCACCTGATTGGTGTGTGTGTGTGTATTCGCTTTCTTTTTTCAAAGGCATAAGATTAAATACTTTCTTAGGTCCAGTTTTCCTCCTTTGTCCAATGGAATTTAATCTGTGACACTTAAGTGGAAAACTAACTAACTTATATCATAGTTATCTACAAGAGAGTGTAATAGTGATTAAATAATACCATGGGTTCCCTCTATTTCTGCTTTGAAGTATGTGTGGAAAACAAAACAAGTTTTGGTTTAACTTAGGTTTTCCATTTCTTTGTGGTCATAAGGGTCCCTGTATGGATGGATGAGCTGTAAAGATACCAAATTTATACTACCTGTACTCAGAGTGGCTGGAGTCTTCGTACAGGCTTGTCACGTCTGCTGTTAGTGTAATAGTTGATGATAGCAGAGCCATCACTCTTCATGACTATATACCATGGCTCTAACATGGAAGAGCGCTCTGGAGTGTCATAGAATTGGCAGTCACATTCAAACAGAGGCATCTACTGTCTCTTGCTATTAGCACGATGTGTACTGTCTAGATGACATCTCAGTGAAAATAGGATAATCAACGTAACCTATACCAGCAAATATATAATGAAAGAATGGCCCTTTGAGGTGCTGCAGATTTTCTTTGTGGATCCAAAACTAGCATTTCTTTGACTGAAAAGGTACATTGTCCTTCACAGGACACCTTGCAGGTAGGTTAGGCAAGAGTTCGGTGTTCATCTTCTATGGTTCTTCAGGATGCCAAGGTATCAGGATAAGTTCAGGTCCTGTACTTGTTTCTCTTGTGGCAGAGTTTAATGCTACTACCTTACATGGCTTATTTTTAATGAATTTCCTTGTACTGGTGTATAAAAGTCAAGCAAAAGTAGATCTGACAAACTTTGTTTCAAGAACTAGTATGTGTCCTGTTTATGCTGTTCTTCAATGTGAGACCTGAGCTCCTGAAATTGTCTTATTGGACTTTAAGGCTTGAATAATAGTATTTCTAAAGAATTTAATTGTTGAAGAAAATGATAGATATTTTGAAGGGATGAAGAGATGTTTCATATGACTTATTGAGAAATTTTCTTACCACTTCAGTGTAGCTGGGACACCATGTTTTTATAAGGTGAGATACAAAGAGCTGCCGGTTATGAATTCCTCGCTTGGGAGAGAAAAAAAAAACTCCATCAGTAGCTCAGTGTGCTTGCAGAGAAGGCCCAGGAGGAGCCTTCTGGAGACAACCGGATGTCAGCTTGATGGGAAACTTTTGTCCATTTCTGTGCAGGTTATGGAGTGTTTCATGAAAGGTTAGTAAACATATGGAATAAGTTATGGGGAAGCTATTTTAAAGCTAAAAGCATAAATGAATTCAAGAGACACCTAGATTCCTTTATGGAGAAAGGTGGTTTTGAGGGGTATTGTGAGAAAACAGGATGGTTGGATTAGCTCCATTCTAAAGTAAAGAGATACTATGGGCCAGGTGGTCTTTTATTCCTAACGTTTCTCTTTCTTGCTTCCCTCCCCCTCCACCCCCCTGGAATAGTTGTATTCTGAAATATCCACCACCCAGCCAGGTGCTAAGAGTTGAACTATAGAATTGAACTATAGATATTGTGGTGTTGGGTTGGTAACAACTCTATTGCTATGGGCAATGTAGAGAATGTTGGTTGGCATTTTTGGGCCTGTTGCGATGTTGTAAGCTGTTATATTAGTCTAGTTTCCAGTTGAAATAGGAGTTTACCTAGCAAGTTAATTGAGGATAAGGTCATTGTCCTTAGACAACTGAAAAGAATTGCCCTTTACAACTGAAGATTATCTTTCAGTGTTAGACTTTGAGTGATATGGGTAAGATCTGCTGTATAGTTGCCTAACAAGAGTGCTAAATATGGTAGTTATTTTATTGCTCAAGGAGACAGTAGGAGAACATTTTAAGAAGACTGTACTTTGGGCTCTGTTATTTTGGTCCATTTCTTAGGTTACCCATTTATATATTTCCATGTCATTCTTTGATATAAAATCATAATTTAATATAAAGACACTGACACTACAAAAGCAGGAAACTTATCTTAGTATCTAAGTTTAAACGTATTAAAAATGCCACTGTAAATGCTTTGAAACAGAGTGAAGATAACTTCATAATCCCATGGACTTCTGTATCTGGCTTCTTCGATTGTCTTTGCCTTCCCTCTATCTCATGCCTTCAGAGGACTTCCTACAGTTGGTTTCTTGCATGTAATCTGGCCCTCAAGCTTTATGATTATAAATTATTCTTCACTTCCACAAGTCAAAATCTGGAATTCCACTTCCATCTGTTTTAGATCAAGAATGAGAGATAGAAATAACTTTTTACAATTTGAGGCTGATTGTGTGAGATCTGAAAATAGAGCTTGTTGGTAGCAGAAAAAAAGCCAGCATCTCACTACTTTGTCAGCTGAAGCATCTAATGGTAATTGGAGGAGAAAGTAAGCTGGGGATCACAATGAGTTTAATATTTCTCTGGTTCATGTGAAGGCAGCAACAAAATGTGTATTCTCACATGATGATAGGAGAGTCAGAGGTAGTCTTAGGTGTTTGCAGACAAAAGTAAAGAGGATTGGGGCCAGAAAATGTTCTTGAAGACGCTAATTGCATGGTGACTTGGAAAAGGAGTTCAGAGAAGTCTCATTCATCCTTCAGATACTGTTCCACTATAGCTCTGGATGTGTCAGCAATTTAGGCTATTCTTACCTTTCCAGCATCAATACAACTGCCAGCCTCCTGATGAAATAACTCACTCACAGCAGGTTCTCACAGGCTGCCTCTCTCGTTCGGACATAATTTATCCAGCCCATGGTGGCATCATCTCTGGAGATGCTGAAAGGCCCACATCTGATTGACATAATAATGGGCAGTCAGAAGGTAGATTCCCTCTCTTTCCTCAGAGGAGGTGGCAGTTGGGATAAAGTCTCAGGTCCAGTTCCCTCTCTTCTCAAATCATGTTCAACATGAGCCTAAGGAGCCTGTGGTGAGATATTTGTAGGAATGAGTGGGTGGAGGGCGGCAGAAACAGCCCATCACTGCAAGGCCTGCTCCGCGTTCTCTGGACCCAGTAGGATTTTTTCCTGATGATTTTTTCAGTATCTGATTTGTTCATTGGTGGTTTAAACCAAACTGTTTTATTTAGGTTGCTTTATTTTCCATGTTGATAGATCAGGATCCATGGAATGGGCCAGATTTTACCACAGCAAGTCTTAAAAGTCTCTGACTCTTGTCTCTACTGTAGAAGCCTGTCAGCTGAATAGTGGTACGGTTTTTGGAGGATTGGCACCTGTATCTCCATCTAAACCTACGCTATATGCTTATTATTCCTAGTTATAACACTAATGTGCATATCCATGGTTCTTATAGCATTTTGAAAAAGCTGAAAATGTAAAATTCCCACAGAAGGAAGAGGTGCTGTGGTGTGACACTTCAGGAGAGTGTAACACCTAATAGGAAGCAGGCAAGTGCCATAGTGAAGAAAGGTCTAGGACTCTGTTAGCATTTCAGTTTCTCTCAAAGGTAAAGGCAAGTCAGCCATTCTCCAGAGGGATTTCTTTCCCAATCCTCTCACCTTTGTAATGGTTGAAGTACTAAGCATTAGCTGTTACAGGCTTGGCCTTGGAGGAATATCGAGATTGTGATTGTGCCTAGTTACTACTGTTTGTACTACTTTTGCACTGCAGAAGTGCAAAAGCCCTGTTCTGGTAAGCACCCAAGCAAGGAACAGCCCCAATCTATCCTTAATCAATTAATCCATTTTATATAGATATATATACTTTTTTTTTTTTTTTTTTTTTTTCCCTGTGAAAGTAGCCAGGTGGCTTGGCTCCCAGTGCCTTGGCTTTGAATACTGAACAATATGCCTATTCTGAAATATAAGTTTGAGTGCCCTGTGATAGGCAAGCCAAGAGGATCAATGGATCTGTGTGTTTTCTTAAAGTCCCTGGTAGGCTATGAAACCAAATACAGCTTATTTGGAATTGAGGAAAAAATATTTCTCCTACACTGAGATGAATTGAATTGGTTGGGCACTGGTTTTGCTTCCAAAACAACTCCTGCTGTACTTAGTACTTTTGCCAGTTTCATGTGCAACTTGTTGAATTTCTCACACACTATACACATGATGTAATATAAAAGCGTGATATTGAAGTGTGGCTGGAGTAGTATGTTTACCAAAGACTAGCAAGATAGACTTCATGAGATGATTATAATGCACTAGCTTTGCATTATAAAATTTGTTCCATTATTTAATGGGTATATATACAGCACCAAAATAGTGCATCCCTCTGTCTAGACATGAAAATATTTCATTTGGACACCTTGTGCTAACACTGAGGTTATAGAATGAGCTCAATGTTGTCTATACAGTAAGTTGTTTTACCTTTCCCAGCCAGGAAATAAGGAAATCACAGGCAGGTTGAGGTTAGAAGGGACTTCTGGAGATCATCTGATCCAAACCTGTGCTCAAGCAGGGCCACCCAGAGCAGGCTGCCCAAGACCATGTCCCAGCAGCTTTTGAAGATCTTCAGGGAGATGGATTCTTTGAGTTGAAGCTGAAACTGCTTTCAACTGGCTGCCTACCTTCCCCCAGAAAGGGAAACTATTGTCAGCTGTTACATAATACCCTGTAGACAAAATACTAGTGGCCACACATTGTTCAGTAATCTGACTTGTTCATTTGCCAGATAGTGATTTCTATGAAAAACAGCGTTGGCATGAAGAGCTTGATGCATCATGTCACTTTATCTCTCTCTCCTCTTGTACGTATTGAATTTCTTATGAACAGGTGAAGTGATATGTGTGAGATTAGTATGTGTTCCAAGTTTGTTAAACAAAGAAGTGGAAATGGCGGGAGTGCTTTCAAGTGGCAGTGATGATGGCTGGTGTAAATTTGGGATCAAAGCTACTCGCATGCTAAAAAATGCTTAATTATTATTCTCAAAGAAAGAGAAATGGAAAAGGATACATCTTCTTGCATGCCAAAGGTAATTTAATTAGATTCAAGCCTTCTTTCTTGCACATTAGAAAACATTTCACTAGATTAGAGCACAGCAGGTGCTTACCCATGTTTTTTTTTTTTAACTATTACCTTTGGATACATAGGCTTTGACAGTGTATTTTTGGAGAATGGTGATGGCAAAAGCCAATACATTTCAGCAGCTAGATCTCTTAACATTGTGGGCATCAAAATGCCCCTTTTATTTCCTGTGGTCTTCTCCTGCTTTAAGCCACCACATTTCACTTTAGCTACCAAATGCCTTTTTCTCTCTGTGAACAGACAGACATACTCGGTTACTTGTATATTGCAAAGTAAGCATCAGCTCTAAGCAGTGTAGCGACAGGGTATCTGCTTAAACAAAAGCAGCACCCTGTAAATTCAGGAAGTTTTTCAGGAAGCACGTGATTTTGATGAAGGACTATAAATCACTGTCTGAGGCAACAGAGGCCCTTGCATTACGCTCTGCTGTAGACTGATGTAGTAGAACTGCGTTGAGGAGATCTTTGGAAAATCGATAGACCATCTGTCCCTCTGCGGATGTTGTTTCCTCATTGTTTCAAATGAACTTCATTTACTGCTTTAAGAATGGCACTTCTTATTTACTTAGAACAACATAATATCGATTTAGGAAGTTCACATGTCAACAGCAAGCCTGTGTCCAGAAATAGGTCTGTGCTGTGAGGTATTACTGCTGTTACAGTGAACTGTACAGAATCGTCAATAATGGGAATAGCAAGAAATGTCTTACGTAAAGTGTAAGAACACCTAGAAAGGAGGTGACACTGGAACTCAAAAATGAGTTATTTTTCCTACATGTTGTGTAATGTGAAATGAGAGAGAATTTCTGATTAAAGTTGTCAGACTTTGTGAATAAGTGCTTGTGCTCTGGAAACAACCACCCTGAGGGTTGGGTGGACTTGTGCAGAGAAATGCTTTGAATTTTGCTAGGCCTTGGTTGCAGCTGGGTGTTGGTCTGTGGTGGGTTGCCCCCGGCCCAACCAGCCAGCTCCTCGCTCCCCTCGCAGCCCCTGTAGGATGGAGGACAGTGGGAACAACAAGAGTGAGAGAAATAGCGGGCCGACATAAGGGTAGAAAAATCACTCATCAGGTACTGTTGTGGGCAAAACACTCAGCTTAGGGTATTTAACATATTGCTAGTTCACATAAGAAATTGCCTCCTGATACCCAGACTGGTAACTAAGGTGACGAACATTTAAGAGGCGCCGCCATCTCGGCAGCTGGGCCCAGCCATCCCCTGAGGCAGGTTGCTGGCACCAGCTGGACCCAGCTGTGTGCGGCACGGGGTGGCTGCTGTTATAGGCAAGAATAAGAATATTGGAAGTTCTGAAAGCAGGGGCCATCCACCGCGAGGGTGTGCGATGCCTTTTCTTGAGCTGTGTGAATGGTGCCACGTCCTGTATTTACAGCTTGGTCCACTCACCTCTTGGCCATGGTCAAAAAACCTCTCTTTCATGTGGTGTTCATCTTGAGTCCAGGCTCTGTTCTTAACCAGTTTGAAGGATTCAGGCATTATTAACATTTCAGAAAGTAATGCAAGATTTTTTTTTTTTTTCTTTTTTCTAGAGATTATTTTATAGGAGTAGCTTAGTTATTTTTGCATTACTTGAGGAAACCTGAGTTTTCTTGAGAGCTTTTACCTGAAACAACATTGCTTCAGAAGTTCTCTCCAAGTTATGAAGAAACAAAAACTGCAGAGCTAGAATTAAAATATTATTGGATGTTTTACCGTTTTACCTAGTTTAAGCCAGGCTGAGCAGCATTTATGCAATTTTTTGTATCCCTTCCTTCAAAAGGCTTGAACTGTGAAAGGTCTCTTGAGAATTATAAATTAGCTTTTGGTTTTGTCTAGTTTGTTCACCTGTCCCTCTAGATAATCCACGAGGTGTGTTTTCTTTATTATATAAATAAATTTTACTTCAAAGCTTGCTTTCCTTTGTGGCATAATGTCAAGTTAACTGTCACAATACGCAGACTGATTAAGGATGAATGTTTGTCTGACTAATCTCCGAGCTCTCAAAACTTTTCAAACAGATGGCATAAGATGTATTGCAAAGCACAGGGCATTAATGCTATGTGATGTAAATTACGTAATTGAACTGTGATGATGTGCTATAACCAAACGGTGAACCTTGCATCAAGCTCTATGTACATATATGGATTAAGATAAATTCTCCTGTCAGTAGTAAGAAGTGAAAGAGGATTCCCATACATGTAGAAGGAAAACTGTGAAAAAATAATGTTAAAATAGTTTAAGGAGCAGGTAATCATTTGTTACTAGCGTACCACATAAAGGTCACGGAAATGTGGTATGCCAAATGTAAGTTCAGCCTTAGATAAGCTGGTGTGATCTCAGAAGGGATCTCTTTTTTCCTAAAGATCTTTAAATGAAGCATGGTATTGTCTGTCACCTATGTAACCCAATCGTTTTCTATTTATGCATAAAACAGATATTGTTACAATAAGAACGTGTTCCTGGAGCAGGGGGATAGCTATGTTAGCTCATTACATAACTGAAAATGCAGTAACTACAATGAACTATTCAGAAAAAGCTGTGAAGATAAGTTAAAGGGGCTGCTACCCTCTGTGCATAGTAAGCTCTACTTTTCATGCATTGAGTTACTGAACATACAGACTAGAGCTTGTTAGCTGAACAGTATGGTTGAAATAACTGTTTCTTTACTTCTTGACAGGTAGAGTAATAAAATCTGAGAACTGGGTACATGAATCCTGCTATGGAGTATAAATAAAAACGATAATTGGAGCTGGACTTTTTATAACCTTTGGATAATTGCTTGCAAACCAGGAAAGCTCTTAATTCACATTACTAAGTGAAGTCTAATGTTGCAAACATCTTTCCTTTATTGGAGCATGGTATTGGATGCTGCAGTCTGCCTTTACATGGAGCTGTAATCTGTTCTGAATTTTTTTTTTCTTTCTATAGTTACAGTGCTTTGACTCTAGACATGCTGTCATGCCTTCTTTTCTTCCAGCAATGCAACTTAATAATGTTTTCAGCTCAATACCTAACTTCAGCTATGCTAAGAGATAACTAGAAGCCTGCAGTTGATAAAGGAGGAGGAAAAGGAATAGCAATCAGAGTGTTAACACAAAATAAATGAAGGGCACCACAATTTTCTAGAAAATGCAGTTGTGTAATAGTAAGAGGATTAGAAAGCAGTGGGGTGTCCATTATGCAGAGCTACTCTGAGAGGTTTTCCTCTTAAAACTATTTGGAGAGATGAGTACTTGTTTCCTGCCATGTTTGTGAGTTTTTTTTTTTTTTTTTAATGAATGCCTAAGTTGCCATTATAGAGGAAATTAAGTTGCAAATAATAAATAGTATAAAATAAAAATATAAGATTAAAATGTAGATTCAAAAAGGAACTTGCCCAAATCATTCAGATAAGTTAGGCTATCTAAAGTTGTATGAATTTTTCTTTAAGGTAAGAAATTGCCCATCTTTTCCTCTATTGTTCTTGACTTAAGGGTACTTGTATCTCACATTTAAAAGTATTTAAAGATAAACAGAAGAACAAATAATAATAATAATAAAAACATTATCAATTCATCTGTAATATATTTCCAGGCTGGGGGATGAAAGAGAGTAAAACATGGTTTCTACCAAACTTTTTGACCATGCAGTTGTGTTCTGTCTTTGTTTGATACAGGTATGTCAAAGCATAAAATATGTATATGCTCCTTAGACTTTTTATTGAAACTCCTCCTTTTGCTAGTGGGTATGGAAGGGAAGAAGCATGTTACAGAGGCTCTAAGAATTGAGTATTAAAATGCAAATATTGAATGTTTTTTTATTTTATTTTATTTTATTTTGAATTGTTCATTGTTTCTCTGGAATGTTTCTTCTGTGAAATGGAGAATCCACTTCCAGAATCATAATCAGCACCTTGGAGAATCTGATGTTTTTGTATACTGCACAAAGGTTAAATTCAGTTTCATAGAGGAATGAGTCTGATACCCTTGTAAGTCTCCAAGTTAAGAATATATCCATGGCTGCAAGTGGAAGCTGTCACAGGGCAGCTAGGAAGGTCTCTTGTCTTCAGACCAAAAAGTGACCTGAAATATAGACCGTATTTTATTGTTTAACATGCATCATCTTCTTCTCATAGTTTTGTTTTGTGTGTTGTTGTTGTTTTTCTTTTCTTTAATTTAGCCTGTGCTGTTCTGTCACTGTTAGTAAATCATTTCTTAGAGAGGAAGAACAGAGACAAAGGATGTGGATAGTGGCCAGAACTAGTTCCAGTTAAATGCAGTATAAAGTCTCTGTCTCTGGAGAAAACTTCTTATGTTATTGTGAAGCTTTGAGAATTCATCGTGGTTCCCAAAATAGCTCTACTGTGAGACTGCAAGGTATCTGTTTGTTTTGTGGGCTAGGTGCCAGGTTATTTCCACATGGAAACACATTTGAAGAATAACTTCATAGGCTTTCGTAGCCCTCCCAGGACATTCTGCTTAAGAATGCAATCTGTTCTCTCCACATTCATTAAAAGCTCTTTTGATTGACAGTGACTTGTTTGCAGAATTTTAGTGGAAATAATTTCCTTCTCACAAAAAGAAATGATCATGCATTCTTCATAAAGCAGAAGCCTATCCAGATACAGACTGAGCCATTACCTTCCACAGCCTGGATTGCCATCTTTTTCCCACTAACATGTCAGAAGTTCTGCCCCCTCCATGCTGGGGAGAATTGTTAAGGCTCTGCAGTGCAGACGCTCAGCTGCACCTCACCAAAGCTTTGGTCCAGCTCTTTAGCTGGGAGGCTGTAGGTAGCCTGCTTGAGTTACCTTCGAGCTGTGTTTAAAACAACAACAGCAAGGGGTTGGTTGGCAGTAATCTTTGGGACCATCTGAGCATCAGCAATGAAGGATGACGCTCACCAACAAAGTGCTGGGTGGGAGTTACGTTTTACATTAAAAAACCTAAAGGCTAATCTGGCCTTGGTCATAGTTTTGAAGGGATACTTTTTGGGTAACAAATGGAAAGCTGTGTATTAGGCAGTTTTTGAATTCAGCTGTAACATACTGCTGATTTAAATTACTTGGCATTTTCAGTGCTATTCATCTCTTACATGTATTTAGAGCTTAACCCTTTTTAAATACAAATTATCTCAGTAATGATTGCAGTGCACCGGGGAAAGAGCAAAATTGCCTATTGTAAGCATCTTTTGCCTGGATTAATAGTTGCCTGTTGTGGTAGAGATGCACTCTGTCAGTTTTTTTTTTTGTTTGTTTGTTTCGTTGGTTGTTTTTGTTTTTTAGTCAGATGGGAAAATCCCGTTAATACTAACAAAATGTTTAGAATAAATAGAAAAATCTCTTAAGAATGTGGAATTCGTTTCTCAGCAGGGCATAGGCTGCATCACCAGGCAATCACTATTTGGTGGATCCCTTCCTGACTGTGGAAGGGTTTCTAAAAGCTTCCATCCTTCGGGGAATTTACTGTGGCCTGCAGCAAAGCTCTGAAAGGGAACTCTCTCAAAGTAAAAGAGGCCAAAAAGGTGGTGGAACAAGTGCTGTTTAATTGTCCCACAGCAAATAAGGAGACAGTGCAGTGGCCTCTGTCCATGCTGTATGTATGATTATGACTGGTCTTGGGTGCAGGTATAGAAAGATATTTATAGAAAGAAAATATTGCTGTCAAATTCTAAAAAGGTCCATCTAGGGCTCATAGACTCCACTTCAGCTGTGACACAGGCAGTGAATAATGTGGCAGGACTTGTCCAGGATATAGCTCCCATGTGAATGAGGAGTTGTTGTTTTCTTACCATAAATCCACCACCTGCCATTTTCCTGTGTCTGATGTGTAGACTAAGTTTTGCGCTAGCATTTCAGTATTTTGTGGGTTTGCTTTTGTTCACTGAACAGGCTGCTGCTTTGCATATTTCATATGATTTGTTTCTAAGTGATGTGCCAGCTGTCTGTAAAATAGATAAATAAATAAATAAATAAAATCCTGTAATGATATAGTGGAAGAAAAAATTAGTCAGGTGACTGGATGACATCAAAACAGCTTTTTGAAGTAGTGAAAGAAGCTGCAATGATATGATGAAAGGAACACATGGACAGTTTGCCTCCTAAATTGGGAAGTTCCAGTCCTGGTTTTAAATTTTTAGCTAGTTCTGCTAGATAATCAAGTTGACTTCTCCATAGGTATTTGTGTTGAACAGTAACGACGTATAATTCAACTTATCCATGGAATCATTATTAAATCCATTCATTTCAGCAAATTCTGTGAACCCCCTACCCTCAGGGAAAATCAGAATGTATAGATACTGCTGGTCACAGCATCTGCTTTTCATTTGGAATGGGAAAAACTGAGGTCTAGGCTACAGCACTCTGCACTGAAAATTTCCTAGTGTATTGCTATTTGTGGCATGAAAACTCCAACAGCAATTTGGATAAATAAAAATCCAGATAGTCTTATCACTTAAAAACAAGCAAAGAAAACCCTTAGAATTCAGGATATATTAATATGTAGGATATTTGCACCAACAAATAAGAAAATTTGATTTCATTAAATCTACTAACTTGTCCTATTCT
This sequence comes from Netta rufina, assembly GCF_964035555.1. Taxonomy (NCBI): domain Eukaryota; kingdom Metazoa; phylum Chordata; class Aves; order Anseriformes; family Anatidae; genus Netta; species Netta rufina. The sequence continues at coordinate 5,017,171 of NC_140127.1, forward strand.
CTTTAAAAATCTCTAAGCATGGCAGGCATGTTGTTGTTGTTGTTTGTTTTTATCCTAGAATACAGCATGTTCTTATCAAGTAGTTTGCCCAAAATACTTACAACCCTCTCACTCCAGATGTGTGCCATATCTTTTCCTCACATTTGACTTTATGGTTTTCATAGAGATTGACAAATGAAACGTGTTTTGAAGTACAGGACTGTAATTGTGTTATCCAAATTCCCTCCTTGTAAGCTGTTGATGTTCAGAGGAAGGCTCCATTTCAGCAACAAATTGAGATATGAGGTACTTTGGTCTATATGCAGGCACCTTACATACTATGACTTTCAATACGCCCATGGGAGGGGGTAGTTCCTTAGCTCTCAGCGACTCTCTCAGCCAATGTTCACGTCTGGGACTCGGTTCTGTTCTAAGACATTCAAAGGCAGTGCATTGTCCTTGGGAAATCTTTTACTTTGCTTGTACATGCGAGTCCAGCAGTGAAGTGTTTAAGAAAAGCGTTAAAATACATTAGCCTGCTTCAAATTGCAAGTAACACTACAGCATCAAGTTCCATCAAGTTTTAAAGAAATTGCTTAAATGACTCTTTTAACTGAAGAATTGTCATTTGTTGCAAATAGTGAATGGTGTACTCTGCTATGGTGTGAGAGGTCGACATCTAGACCCTGAAATAATTTGTTGAACTCTGAAGTGACAGTAGCTGCCCTTGAAAGCTCTTCATGTTTTTCAAAGCCTCTTACACGTATACACTGCAGCTCGCTGATTTTTTTTTTTTTTTTACTTTTATTAAGATCTTTGGAAATCAGTCTGCACAGTAGTTAGTGCAGTTATAGAAGGTGCATATCATCTTTTTTTTTTTTTTTTTTTTTTTTCTTTGGCTCATGATTTTGTTTATCCTTGTAAACAATTCTTCAAGAAATATGTCATAGTCATTGTCTTTCATGAGCTTAGAAGTCCTGTTTTCTGGTTCGTCCTTCTGTCCTTCATCACCCCATACCTGACTGAAAATAATGATTTCACTCATTGCAAAGTGCTATTATTTTTCTAAGCTCAGATGATGTTGGTAGAGAAAATAAACTTTCATGTGTAATTTCAATCTACTATATTCTTCTGGACATTCAAACTGAAGTGTTAGTGTTTGAAATGAAAGTGGCAAGGAAAGCATTTCTTCTCAACACTTTGCAATAAATTACCATTGCAGTAACACTTACAGCAAACTAGAGATGAAGAAAAGTGTTCATTTACATTTCAGTACTTGAAAGGCCTACATTTTAGTGCTTGCCTCATATGCCAGAAATGTACCTTTTTATTTAGTTTAAATAAACACGAGTTGTTTTTTTGCTGCTAGTTTTCTCTAATTTTTGATAAGCATAGTTAGGTTTTAGATGATGGACATGTTCCTTGCTGGGCTAATCAATATAGAAAATCACTTGCAAAACTATAATTATATGAAGGCAGAATATGGAAGGGAAATAAAGCAAATCTGTTTGTTAGGAAGCTGTTTGAAGATTAAAGCCTCAGATTAAACGTTCATGAATAAATTATCAAAGGCTTTATCAAATGGCTAAAGCTTGGAGAAAGCTTGACAGTAGTCCTATGTCTCTTTCCTTGTCTGTCTAGAATGCATGCTTTATATAAATGCAAAAAGACTTCCTTGTTTAAGAGAAATCATGTAGTTTAAAAACATTCTTTCTCCAGAAGTGATTTCTGTCATTTAAAGGTGATTTTCTTCTGTAGGAGCAGACTCCCTGGCATGTTTTCAGCTGTGAGGCATGATGTTCTATATTTTCTTCTAACATTTTTTGTTATCAGCCTTTTCAAAAAAAAGTATGACATTTGTGTATTGCATTGAAAAATTTATCTACTTTGTTATTGTTCTTTTTGTTTTGTTTGTTTGTTTGTTTTAAGGTCATTAATTTTTTTTTTTTTTTAATCCAGTATACTGATTTTCCTAAGAATTTTTCTGAACCACTTAGGATTCTTCATATTGCCAGACAGTTGGCAGCACATGCTAACACCTAGAGTTAGCCATGGGAGATTGAGTGAGGCAGATTTCTTTGGTGAGGCAGATACAGTGGCTCGTTAGAGATTCCTGTTCTATGAACACATGTATATTGTGCACAAACCAGAGCTTCAGCCCCACAGTTCAGACCAGACCTGTCCAGTACCAGGGGAACGGGATCCACACTCCAACCCAACAGTATACAAGGTGTGTCGATGAGAGCTCAGCTACTTTATCTACCAGTTGTTCTCCTCAGGCTGCAGCTTCCACAAGGTATCAGCAATTCATGGATCATGTTTCTCCCTCTGCCTGCCCTGGGACTCTTATTTTAGCTATTTATTGCTTTCCACAGTAGGTCTTTGGCATAGTCCTACAGCCCCAGACCAATCTCTTTTACTTCCTCCTTCCCTGAAGCTAATTACTGGCTGCTGCCGCTATAGTTGCTCTGGCATCCCGCCCTTATGGATTGTAAGAAATGTTACCTTTGTTATCCACCACATGCTGGATTAATCTAGTCAGTTTGAGCTGGGTGGATTTAGTCAAGTCTCATTTTTCGAGTCAGTGCCTTGGGTTGGTTACTCTTGGGGACATGCTAAATGGAAATGAGAGTTCTGGTGGCATATTGTCCGTAAAAGCTAACGGCAGCCCCTCCATAAGGTCTTGTTTGTGGTCACCTATTTGATGATCGAAGAGCCCTATTTTTGAATATGGTAATAAATGGAGTGCTCTTGTGCTCCATGTCTGTGGCTCTGGTCTCCCCATCCCCTCCATGGAAACCTCTCTGTACTCACATGGAAGGGTGCCACAAAGCTCAAGTAATTGAGTGATGAAAATTGAAATATCAGAGGCACTTTGTAGAAGCTTTTTTCTTTGCAAATGTCTTTGCTTGAAATGTAGCACTCCCCCCTGCAACTGAGTTCTGGCAAGGTGAATGGGTGCCTAAACAGATTTTCTTTTACTTTGAGGTTCACATTGGAAGCCAGGTTTGTGTTTTCAAGTGACTAAGAGAAATTTGGAGGGTTATGAAATAATTTTAAGTTTATTCTTTTTAGGTAGGCAGCAATTCTAAATTGGCCAACGAACCTACAAAACATCAGAGGAGAAAAGTAGCTATTGATTTAGTGCCACTTCTCTGAAATCCTTTCTAGAGAGCAAAATGTCTTCTTGGAGTTGGCTGCCACTGTACTGCCAGCTTATTAAGCCAGTTTCTCAGGGAACTTCTTGCTCATGGGTTTCATTAGCTCAAAGTGTGTAATAATGATCTGAATACCATGTTATGCATATGCGTTAGCTAACCCAAAAAGCATTTGCCCATGTTTCTGCTGATACTCAGGTTTTTGAGGCCTCTGATGACTTAAGAAATAGGTGTAGAGTCATTTGAGCTTTTTGCAGTGTGTCCTGCTGCAGTAGGTAGCAGAAATCGTGCAGATCACATGCAAGAAAACATCTTCAAATGTAGCGGGAACTGCTAGGGAAAAAAAGATTACTAGAAAAAAAGGAAGAGTGAGAACTGCTGATTCAGATGAAGAGGGAAGCTGCCATAGAGTCCTGCAGCGTAAGTGTGATAACTAGAAAGTTTCTCACTTGTACAGTGATGTATCGAGAGGAGAGAGAAAACAACCTTATTGATTTTAGTGCAGCTGAAGACCCAGCTCCTGCAGCCCTTGGCACCTATAAATGTTTCTCTTTACCTTCTGCAAGGTGCTGAGGAGTTAAAATACAAAGAGGGCCTCTAGGTCTTAGCCCCACATCCTGCGCATGACAAACAACCAGAGCTAACATTGTTTGCATTAAGCCTGGAGCCCCATCCTGCACCTCTGCTTGGGAGGTGGATCCAGAGCAGCGTACTGGGTCACTGTGGCAGCGGATCAGGCCAGCGTGGGTGAGACAGTGTGCCTGGATGCTTTGCAGTACTCTTGTCTGCCCTCAGGCTCCAATTTAGATATATCAGTTCAAATTCTTCTCGGTGCTGAAAGGTTTTAAAAGGGAGGAATGTTTTGTGTAGTCCCAAGAGGCCATATTGACTCCATGTATGTGACTCTCATACAGTGAAAGGTTTCATAGAATTCAAGAATAATGCCCACAGCGTGAATCACTAATGCCATTGCAGAGTGGCTGGGATCCAACCATGATTCTTGCATTTCTTGAATGTTGCTACTACATCAGCTTCTCAGGACATTTTGTCCGAACACTGGGAGGCCGACAGACAGGTCCCTGTTTGGCCTGCAGCATTACTCACACTCTGGTGCTGTCAGTGATGAAACTGTATAGCCTGGCTTCAGAACAGACTATAGGTGACAGCAGGTGTCCCATTACTCACTGTCTGATAACCCTTTTCTTGCCTCAACCCCTGCTGCCCAATACAATGCAACGTACTGTGCCGCTGGACCTGTTATTGATTCTGTTTGTGGCACACAGATAATGCCCTGTAGACGCCTGAGAAGTTTTGGTGAGACTTTTAACTGGCTCCTTAAAAGGTCCATGAAGATATTGTGACTTTCTGTACAATTTGCTTTGCTAAAACTGGATTCCCAAGCATAGAGTAGCAGATGATGATGGAAGTGTAGTAGTTTGCTCTTTTACAGCATGTTGGTCAACCATCTCTAGCTGCCTTACACACATCGCAGTTATCAGCATCACCCAGAGTTTGGGATTGTGGTACCTACTTAATGCTGAGCTACTGGGACCTGGGAAGGTTTTGCAGCCCAGAATCACGTAACACAGATGGATGATGAATCTGGAAATGTCTTGTGTTCAGGATATCCTGGGTTCGGTTTATACTACCAGTACATTTTGCAGTAAGTCTGCAGTGAAGGTTGCTTGAAGGCAGCCCATGTACGTGTGCTTAGCGGTTTTCAGGACTTGTTGGTGCTGCTCTCTGCAGGCCTTTGCAAAGACAGAGGACGCAGCCTGTGGTCTCTCTGGGAACCAGAGACTTAAGGGCAATTTCAGAGACTTTAAGGCAATTTCAGTGTGTCCCTGTGAGCAGGCTCTGTAGTGGGCAGTTCCCCTTTTTGGCTTTTCCACATACAGGCAGCTTCTCACTCACATTTAGAATAACATTTCAAAGCTGTTCGTAGTTGCCTGTATATATTTATTTCTAATAAATAATTTGTATAAGGTTATTTCAGTTGCTTTTTTTTTTTTTTTTTTTTTTTTTAATGGTTGCACCTACTTTTTGCACAATCGTTTATGCTTCTATCTTCTTCAGAGCAAATTTACAAGTACAGTAGATAAAGTATTAAGTACATTTGGTACGGTATCAGTATTTATGAAGTGTCCCATCGTGAATTATGTTCTAAGCAGAAGCATTTGCATGAGGATGGGAAGCAGAGAGGGGATTGTTTTTTTTTTGCTTTCTATCCAGCAATGATTTCTAGAGAATTCTGCATTGGTTGTTACTGCTGCTTTGCCAGCCAGACAAAAAGCTATACATTTCAACCATACACTTAATATTTAGTACTTTTCCCCATTGTATGAAGTGTTGCAAACCTTTTTACAAAGCCTGTAAGTTCAAATATGTAAATGAGCAGTTCTGTTTTATTCACGCTACCAAAGGTATGTGTTTTATTAGTGTTACTAGAATAAGCCTTGGGAAAACACCTTGGATCATACTGCATTCTGTGCTGGCTGAATATCAGCAAGATATTCGGAAGAAGCCAAAAAGCTTCTCTTAGTTGTGAATGCAACTGAAAACTAGTGCCGAGCTAGGATTTGGTCTGTTGTTTCAAAGCTTAAAAGGTGTTTGCCCTTGTCCATAAAACATATGATCCTTGATGGAATAAATGGTGTGGGATCCTACAGAAGGGCTCTTCAACTTCACGTGCCAGTCTGCTGGCATGCTACTGCTGCTGTCCTGTGGAGAAGGCTGACTTGCTCGTGCCTTGATTTTCTCACATTGGTTGCACTGTAATAGTCTGAAAGCTTGCTGAGCACCTGTTCAGGATAAAGTGCTGGCAGGGTGGTACACAATATAAATTGCTATATAATGTTACCTATGAAAAAGGCTATAGAAACACACTGCTGCACTTGGAAATTGGCAAAGGCTTCTGCCATTCCAACTTGCTTCCAAGAAAAAAGTGCTGTTGACTCCAGCAAGATAACATGGACAGATATGAAATCCATCACTCTAAACAATGAGAAGCTGGCACAGCATTGTAATTGTACCAGCTTGGGCACTATGCCCAGCTGCAGATGTCTTTAGAGTTCATTGCTTTAGACAGAAACAAAATCCCAGTCTGCAAGTTTGCACATGACTATTGTTGAATTGGCACGGGCTCCTGAAGAAGATAGCTTACTATTAAGAAAACATTCAGGCCTCCTGTAGTGATAATGTTAAAGTCACTGATGTGAAAACATACCATTGCTATCTGGGTCGATACAAGCTATTGCTCTGGCATACATGATGTTTATACATGATGCTTTAAGGATCTTGCAGTGTTTGGTAAATGGTTCCTATTATTAGCAGTGGTGAGTTTTGAGAAGTCTTGACCTTCAAGTAATTGAAAAATGTCTTCAAAATATTATAATTTTGAAGACAGAAGAATGATGGTCCTGTACAAACCACTTCTCTGATTTGTTGTCTTTGAGGTTTTTGTTTAGATCCCTTGAATACCAGTTTTTGAGTTTATTTCTTAATCCTGTTGGCATGAGATCGGACCTAAAACACTTCAGGATGCTGTGTTGGCTGCTGCAGTAGAATAGAAATTATGCATCTTAATGTGCAGATGTATAGTACTGGCATGAGAAAATGATTTACAGGATTGAAACCTAGTGTAGTATGTGAATATTATGAATGCTGTAGATGTATATGTGTTGACCTTGCACTGCCAGAAATAGTAATAAACATAGCAATGTAAATATTATTCTCATGCATAATAATCCTATTAAATGCATGTTTCAGAGACAGCTTGTTATGATTTGTGAATACAGAACATTTCTTCTCTTCCCTAATGTAATAGTTAGGACATTAGAGGAAGCAGAGTTAATCTGCATTCGAAAGTAAAAACTGGACTCAATCCTTTGTAGTGTTATTTTGTAAAAATTTTACGGTAGATGGCTACTGTAAGAACTGATGGTAAATAAAGTATCTAACTTCATGTTCAAAGTATAGTAATTGTAAACTTCATGGCTCAAGGTCTTTTTTTTTTATATTGGTAGTATGTGTTACTTCAAGAGAAAAATGAATAGGTGTAATGTTAAGGGCTCATCTGTATTTGCATTTTTCACTGGTGATGTGATCCTGAGCACCAAGTTCTTAAGAGAAACCAAAGGAACGTGCAGCTCCTGGAAGGACGAAAATAGCAGATTAGGGCAAAGATATCAGAGAAACTGAAAAGATTTTAAAATGGTCATACCCACAAGAGGATTCTGAACTAAGTACCATTTTTGATGCATGTTCTGTTTAGGTTTTGAAGCCTAGAGTTTAGTTAGCTTGAAGCCTCAGTTGAAAACTGAGACTGATTTCAAGTATCAGGAGTTTGTGAAGGATGCAGGAGGCTGTGAAGGGTATTTAGATTTCAGGAAGAGGGAGGAATAGACAAACTCCAGCACTGTCAGTGTCATGAATGAGTACTTCGGACTACTCCAGCATAGAGTTTTTTTACTCTGTTTTGTCTCTCTGGTGCTGACTTTCTTACTGCAGAACAAAAAGGGGAAAGGATTCTTTTAGAGTCACTACTGACATTTTCAGCTCTCTGCAACGAATGAAAAACTAACTCAGTGAAGAAGATTTTACATTATATATTGAGCAAATAACTTGGGCGTCATTGATAACTAAGTACTTCTTAGTTATAAATATCAATATTAAGTACTTTCCATGTGATAGATTCACTGTTTTGGAGAACTGAGAGACATCACTGAACAAAATCTTAGAATTGTTTATACAACTTAGAAGACTTTGGAAGGTAATTTCATTAATCACCTGCTGGTTCTGCTGTGAAAATCTTTATTAACACAAGATGATAAGGACAAGAAGATTTCCAAAAGCTCCACGGTAGCAAAGCGCCTCCTATTTCACTAGTGCTAGCAAACTGTTTTGCATATTCAATCTGCCTTCTGCAAGCAGAAGTAATAATCTGTTTTCGAAAAGCTTCACCACAGTGAGCTGTTTTTCCTCAATTATTGATGTACATTGCATGCTCTGTCGTAAAAATGTCAGGATGTATGCTTTCTGATAAGGCTTGTGATGAAGACTTCAGTGACTCTCTGGCCATAACATCTATAGCCAAACTCTTCAGAGGAACGTAGAAGTTGTTGCTATTTATGATGGGGTCTGACAAATGAGGCAACTACTTATTATGAGCTTATTGTGGCAATATTTTCTTGTGTATATCCAAGATAAGCATTATTAGTTTACATGACTTTTATGTATTGATTGGTGAAAGTTGTTTTGTTTTACCCTGGAATGTTAATTCAGTATTATTTAAGATGGGCAGTGTACTAATGGTACCAATAGTAATAGTGTGGCAGTGGTAACTGGCTCTTAGGTGTTTTTACCCAGAGATCTCAAGTGCTTTGCAGAGGAAACAATAACAGCCCGTGTACTAAATGTATATTTGGTACCTGGTGTTAAAGTTTGTGGCTTGGGAGGAGGGGAGAAGGGTTTATATTCTGCTAATCTCGATGTAGAAAGCTTTTGTTGAATAGACTGGAGGGAATTAGATGTTGCATCATAGCTGGCCCTAATCAACCCTGTCTCTTCCTTACCTTATCTTTATTTCAAAACTGGGGGAGCTGAGGCTCAGCAGGGGCCGTGCCCTGTCTGTGGTCGTTCCAGACAGGCTTCAGGCAAGGCCAAGAAGAGTACCAAGTTTATAATCCTGAAAGAAACTTGGCTTGGAGACCTTCTGAACCAAACAGCAATGTTGTTTGTTTGTTTTTTTTTTTTCCCCCCTTGGGCTTTTGTCTTCGTAGGTGTTTTTGGTTTGTTTATATTTGGTTATATTGTGGAAGAGGGAAAATAGCATCTTTAAATGCGTGAATGATAAAAAGTTGGATCTTCATATGGTGGGTACATTTACTGATTGCTCCATAAGTGGAGGGACAATCATTTTCTTTGACTGTTGTGGCAATGAGAAGAGGGAGACCTGCTGAACAAACTAACAGCAATGATATTAAAGACTACGAAGAGGAAAGAACTGAAATCTGGACTTTTTTTGTCATTGATGACGTTTCTATAAGCAATCAAGACCCAAAAGGCAGAAAGCTTATCTTCTCCCTCCTGTTCCTTTCCAAATGGTTCTTTTAATAGGTAATAGCTACATTACTCAGCATCAGGCTGTCAAAGTTCTCTTTCTATGGTAAACTCAGCAAACTTTTTAAGAGCATAAAGGTGAATGGGCTGCCTCTATTGACTCTGCTGCAGATTTTTGTCTTCCCATTTATCCTCATCCAGAAATGCTTGAACGTAATACAGCTTTCAACACCATAGATTCTGGCATTTGGAGGTGTTCTTCCTTTGTGTCTGCTTCTGTTATAAAGCAATTTGGCGATGCAGAAGTACCTAAGTGGATGATCTTTTGTGTACAAATTAATACTATTTTTCAAAAAGATGTGTATATAAAATAAATGGCTAAAGATCTGCCTTTATTTTGTATGCATACAATGTTCTAATGTCAAGTTGTTTAGACAGTTCTTGACTTCAGTTTGATTTGTATTTGTTGTCTAATTCAATTAAACATGTTCAGGCCTCTTGCCTCTAGCAGAGACTTGAGACACCTTCAGTATTAACGAAATTTGTGTTTTCTGAGTATAATGTGATCTTGGGTAACTTGAATTGTTTGCTCTCACCAAGTCATGTAAATGCATAAGTAAGGAGTTGCAAATGACAACAACAAAACTCCTCTTTGAAATTCTTTCTGCGTTGTACTGACTGGCTAAACTTTGTAATTCTGTGGCTATATTTGCTCTACTTGGTCTGTTATATTTGCAACACATCTGAAGACTGAGTGGACTTCCAGAGTTGGGTTGTGTGGCCCACAGGAAGGGGCCACCTCTTCCGGGTCTGCTAAAGCTCACTGTTTGTGGGGAGTCGGTGTGTTTTTCTCTATGGGTATGCACGTGCACTCTAGCACCGCCTGGTTTAAGGCTGTATCTGAAAGGCCACAGCAAACAGGTGGCTTTGCAGTCTCTTCTCAGCCTGGATAGGCTTTTGCTGATTGCATTAGTGTCCCTTTAGTCAGGGCTTGATATCGTGGCCTTAATTCCAAAGTGATGTTTGGGCTTTGGTGTTCAGCAGATGATTATGACCTTGTATTATCATCTCAGAAAGCCTGCCAGACCCCAGCATGCCTTCCCATGACTGACACCACAGGGCTCGTCTCTGCCTTTATCCAAAAGAGATTATTCCAACACCGCATTGCCTGGCTTGCCAAGTAGGTTTGTACGCAAACTGCAACTTGTTCCAAACATGGTTGCCAAGTTAGTGTTTTGTTCAGGAACGTATGAGTTCATATCACTGCTTTTGGTATCTAAGTAGAGCTGTAAACTTTTTTTTTTTTTTTTTTTTTTTTTTAAATCTCTGCTTGAGTGCTCTGCAGACGTGTGGCTCTTTTAATGAACACTTTCCAAAGGTCTGTGGCCCTTACTAGGATGGCACACTGACACCAGCAGGAGCATGACCAGACTTCTTAGCCCTATTTAACCCTCTCATTTCCTGACTCGGAGACACAGTCCCTGAGGTTTATATTAAAATTTAAAAGATGCTTTTTATTAATGTTTAACCTTGATGGGGGTTATGACTATAACTTTCCATTATGTTATGAATATAACTTTTCCCTGCCTCTGGAAACATGCAACACTTAGTCATAGCAAAGTGCTAATGTTTAACTTCCCGTAAATTTTGCTTTCAGGATATTTAAGCACAGCACCATGTAAATTTATTAACTCTGGACAGCACTTTAGGTGTAATACAGAGCTTAATGCTTTTCAACATCCCATTCTGTTGAGGCAGTGTTAAGTCATCTGTCCGGTTTCACTAAAAAAGATGTTTGTATAAAGTGGTTTATTCAGTCTGTGACACCTTGAATATGTCACATCTGGGCAGGCTGGTGATGTAACTCTTGCTCAAATATCTGTCCAAAGAATGGTCTTCCATTACGGTCATCTCCCTGAAGGTTGTACTGTGATGCTCAGAGGCAGGTTTTCAGTAACTCTTCACACTGAACGTGCCAGGCTCATTGCAACTTAGATTGTAGAGAAAAAGCAAAAAGTTAACATTTCTCTGTTTCCAGGCTTGTTCCCCGGTACTGTAATTTCATTCCAGATGTTATTGCCACGTACTAGTTGTGGAAAGCTACAGTTGCATTTTGCAGATGGAAAGCCACAGGAGCTTGCCCTGTTGAGTCAGGTGCATTTCTTCCATAACTCCTGCATGGACACAATTTAACTTGATTGATTTATATACCAATCTAATTAGCTATGACTCTGCTTGTGGTAGGTATGTAAAAAATCTGCTAATCTCTTTATTTCATTCTCTGAAAAATACTGTAAGTAAAGTTTTTGCAGCTAAATCTTCAAGTATAAATGATAGGAGGGTGGGTAATTCTGGTGAGTGAGGATATTTTAACTCATATTTACACAGTTACATGTGTAAATTACTGTATGTTAGATGACAGTTGGCTTTGTATTATGTTATGAAGAATATCCGTTACTGTTTTCCCTTTGAGATTGAGCCAAATACCAGGATGCTAGGTTTTTATTCAGCACTTGCCCAAGTCCCATAGCTCCAGGGGAGGATTTACCTCAGTCAAAGCTGATAAGGCCCTCTGGAATTGTCTTGAGGTAGAAAGATCTTTTGTGCACATACTCAGCTCTGAATGTATATTTCTGTGTCTGGCAGTCTAAAACGATAGATCAACTCCATGTGCTTTGCTAGAGATGGATTTTTGTTTCTTATTTGTTCTGCTAGTCCATTTTCTTTGTATGGGTAAAGAATGATCTATATAAAATAATGTGAACTCATTTGGAGTCTCTATTATGTCACGAGACAGACCTTGATAAAAGAAAAGGGCACAGGTTCCACCTGTGAAAAGGCAATAATAGAGTGGATTAAGTTCTTTAAGTTCAACATGGGGTTACAGTTGGCTGACAAAGTTACGGCATTGGATGGTTTCCAAGCTACTGAAGGTACAGCTGGTCACAGAGAAGCAGCTGAGAGCATCCTTTCTCTCATGCAGCTTTCTGTGAGCTCTCAAAATGTGGGTCATGTACTAAGCTTTACATTTTTATTAAAAAAAAAAAAAAAAGACACTTAAAATAATTGGAAACATATAATGAAGCAAGCCACTATACAATTGTATACACCTAAACCCTCATCCATCAATTCTTTAATCTTTAATCTGACCTATTACAACTTTCTTTGGTTGTTCTGTTACATTTTGAAAGAGACATCCATAGCAAGAAAAATGCAACTCCTAATTGTTTTGGCATCTGTTGAAGCCTGTTTTGTTGTGATTACACAGCGCACTCACATCTCAACCTGGAGTAATGTCTAGTGGATCCAAGGCACACTGAGCATGGTCTCATGAGAGTGTTTAAAACAGGAGATACGATGAAGACAGATTGTACTTTCTTTGAAGACTTGATTTTGCGGTACTTTATTTATTTATTTATTTTTCAGGCAAGTATGTTGTTGAAATAGTGGACGCTAAGGAGCAGAATGTAGCCGAGGATAATAAAAATATTTTACTGCTGTCTGTCAGGTTAGATATGTGTATCCCTAGGAACCAGAGCCAGTATCACAGCAAAAGTGCACAGGCAGCTGTAAGATGTAAACCAAAGTGAGTGAGTTACTTCCTTTTATTACTTCTTGCTCTTTTGCAGTTGTGTCCCTACTGCGCTAATCCAAACAAGCTATTTTGGAAGTGTGTGAGTTTAGTTTGTTGTTTTCCCTTTTTGTAAATGAACGGCACATCAGTAGAGGAGGTGCTCTTATAGATTCTCCAGTTGAAACAGTGATACTTGGATTTGTGGAGTAGGGCAGTAGTGGCACTCTATTTATTTATTTACTTCTGTTCGTAAGCAAGAATTGTGCTGCTTTGGTGCTGTTACGCAATAGAGACTTATTGAACCTTTTAAAGCCACTTATTATTTTTTGTAATTAGAACTAACTTCTGCAGCTGTCACTAAGCTCCTCGTCAGATGATATATTTATTATATTAGAAATGAGAGGAGGCACGTGAGTAAGACTGAAAGGAATATGCTGTGCTCAGGGTAGGGTTTTAAGTTTAAATGGGTGATCAACATGTGTGGGTTAGACCAAGATGATTGCAGTACCAGTGCCTGACTAGTTATGTGCTGCCTTTAATCCTCTGGTATTGTATTTCATTGTCTCCCAGTGCACTACTGTCACAACTGAAATAAAAACCCTCTAAATTCAATGAACACTTTAATCTGTCATCATAATCACGAAAGTCTTGTCAATCATGGCTTAAAAGTTAAGCATGCAGATCAAATCTGTAGAAAGAGGAGACACCTGGACTTCACAATGTAAGTGGAGATAGTTTAAGATATTAAATATTTGTTTCATTTATATTTTAGGGTTTTAACTGAATATGTTGTTGTTTTTCCACATCTTTAAAAATCTAGAAAACCTGTTTAGTGATTTAGCGGGAGAAAATTTTAAGAATCAAATTAAATTGATACGACAAATTATTTGGTGGAAGTAATACTTGTTTGTGACAATACTTCGGATTTTAGGCTTGCTCTTGAGCTGACAAGGAAGACCAGAAAATCTGGAAAAAATTAGTAGCTTGCAAATAAGTTAAGGTAGACCACTACAGGTTTACAAGAGACTTTAAACCTGAAAGTGATGTAGTCACTTAAATGTGTATTTGGCTCAGATATGACTTGTGAACAAATATTCTTGGTAAGAAATTTACATTTACACTGTTTGTTTCAAATGCAGATTAAATATATAGAAAATGTATGGTAATACAGTAACATCTTCAATGTCGTATACATAGTACATAAAAAGATATTTTTTTATCTCCTGTTAATGAAGCTAAAGACAGTGTTATTAGTACTTTCAGATTAAAAATTTGGGTTAGATCTATTTAAAAATGTGGTTCTGTGTTCCAGAAATTACTGTTTCTGTATGTGTGGTAGCAGTACTGTGAAAAAATGATAGCAGAATGTCATACTTTGGTTTCAGATCACTGTTTGATATTTCAAGTGGTAACTTTTAAACACCACTTTATGTGAGATTTTCAAAAATGTTTATATTGATCTAAACTGGTACTCACTAAAGGTGTAGCAAAACTCCCAAGCCATGATGAGCTTTTAGAGTAATCTGCCCCCTTACCATTATTGATCCTTAGGTACTTTTACTTTCATTACTGCCAGCGAAAATAACATGATCGATGGTGATAAGGGTTTGTGAGAGGTGACATACCATTGTTGGCACTGCATCTCCCTTGCCATTGTGAGACTCAATTTTCAGAGGCATCTTTTTGCCAAAAATAAACCACAGTCTATTGGTGTTTCTTTTTTTTTTAAACAGAGCCAGCTGTTTAAGAACAAAAAATTAAATTCTAGCTTTGCCTTTGTAGCCATAATTTGAAGTGAAAGATTGAGATATCCCAGCTGCTTTTTTTAATCTTCTTATTTGCCTCTGCTATTGTCTTTTTTGGGGAAAAAAGATGCTCCAAGTTCACAAAGTGATTAGCCTCTGAAGAACCATCATTTTCAAATGCTGAGCGCAGCTGATGTGTGCATTGAGGTGAGCCCTGTGGCTCACCACAACTGCTCCAAAGCAAAGCCAAGCCCATGGTGCATCTCCCACTAGTATGGAGGAGCCATCTAATGGGTGGGTGGGTGCTTGAGAGGGATTTTCCTCCAGCTGTGGTCTATCTAATTCACTGACTTGGCATTGCATTGAAAGTGCCACATAGCCAAAGTTTTAGCGTTGTTTTTGAGAAAGGTTGTACTTTCTGATGTTATCATGATATAATTGCTTGCCATTTTCCTATGGTAGAACTCCTGTTGCTGAGATATGAAGTGTATTCCTGAAGATGGATGCAGGATTAGTTTTTAGGAGCTCTTAATTCTGAAGCTTTTGCTTTTATACAATTACATTTGTACTTCATAGTCAAACAACCGTACTGTCCTCAGAAAGTATCTAAATCTGTTCCTAACGGAAATTCAGATTCTGAGGGGAAAGAATTTAATTCTGATACCTTATTTCATCTACATTAATACTTGAAAAAGTTAAATGAAATTTAGCTTCAGAGTTTTTCTCTCTCCAACAAATGGTTTTTGCATCATAGGGCCAACTATTGATATGGCATGATAATAATACAATGGAATGGCAAGTTGAAATGATGAGAAGACTTTCATGCCTTGCTGGTATAGAATAGCTATCCCTACATACTTCAGCTGTCCCTCAGCAATATTTGTCAGCCAGGTGATAGCAGCTATTTCTGTGTTTGCAAAGATGACCATGTGTGCATGAAGTGTTATATGTTCATTAAAATAGTTTACTGGTCTCACCACTGAAGTTTAGTCTGAAAAATCAGCAAACGGTTCCAGCCCAGGCCACTGCGAACTATTTCAAACTCTCTGGCAAGATAGATCATCATTCCAGCTTGTGGCTGGACACACAAGCCATGATCTGAGGTGAATCATTTTGTTAGTTATCATATAAGTATACATGGCGACCTTTGACAGCATTTTAATTACCATCAGCTAAACATATTCTGCCACAGCACTTTGGTGGTGGTGGTGTAACCTGCGAAAGGTGCAGAGTTTAGGGATTGATAAATCTTCCTAAAAAGAGGTCCTGTAAGCAGCAATGTCTCCTACCTCAGTCTTCCTCCTACTGAATGGAAAAGAAAAAATGTCAGTGTGATTAAACTTTGGGACAAATGCATGCACAGGACTCCTGTGATTCAGTAAAGCTTTGTGTTATATTTGTGAATAGGTCATTGATGACACTCCTAGAACTACAGCTGTGGCAAAGGATGGGGTAACATGTTAGAGCACATGGGGATGCAGAATAATGCAAAACAGTCTGTAGGACTGTTCAGTAGGATAGCGGAGGTCTGTTCAGTAGGATAATGGTGCCACTTCTGCTGGAATGCCAGTCGCTTGTGTAGAGCATTAAAACAAGAATAATTAAAAAAAAAAAAAAAAAAAAAAAAAGGTGAGGGGGAATAAAAATGCAAACTAGTTGTGAGGAAAGCTTTTAGGCAGAGCAACATGTTCTCACATCTGTTGCCTGTATTATTAAGATCACGTGTGATGCCTGCAGAAAGTAGGTAACCCACCTTAGATCATGGCTTTCAGAGAAGCTAAGGTTAACTGGGGTTTTATGTAGTGATTAATGAGTTCAATCTGCAGATTGGGCTGGGAGCTGGTGGTCAGCAGTGCAACTAAAAGAGGAAATATCCCTTAAGCACTCAAGCCTCTTGCCCCAAGGAGCAACACCAGCAGCATTTGCAAAGCTACAGGCAGCTTTCCCCTACCCCACAGCCGGTGAGCTGGGGAGGGAATGGCTGACTCCAGGCACTCCACCTGCCTGGGCCTGGGTAGGAATAAGTGGGGAAAGCATGCTTGTGTTTGAAATATAAACCTGTAAGGAGTGTGGGTGGAGGGAGGTCAAAATGGAAGTTAGGTGGTGATTTGGGAGTGCTCAAAAAGCAGGGCTGCTGGGGAGCCCTCTCCACAGCTCCTAGTGAAGGAAAGCATCTTTGAACTTCTAGGGTAGATAGAAAACTAGAAAGGGTGTCCAGGGGTTATCTGTAGCCAAGAACTGAATTTTATGTGCATTTTGTTTGTAAATGCTTATCTTTTACTTTATAATTGAAGAAATTAACTCTTAAGATTATTTTTTTCCTTTGATTCCCTTTTTTGCCTGTGTATTGTTAGGTGGTGAGATGAAATGGAATGAGCTTTGCAGATTTAAATTGAGCTATCCTTAGAGAAATTTTGCAAACAAATTCTGCACACAGGCAGCTCTATAGAAAGAGGACCTGCTCTTGGGGAAGTGCTTGAGAACAGGAGGACTGGGAGGTGCTCCTTGCCAGTCTCTGCAAGAAAGACAGCATCAGGCTCCTTTCATCTCCAGCTGCTAGCTTCTGGTGTAGAGTAGCTCTTATGGAGTAGCATTCCTCCTGCGGGAGCTGTGTTCAAGTCAGAGCTCAGGGCTTGGGCTGAAGCATGAAGTGTTTCAGCCTTGTGCTAACACACTGGCTAAAGGATCAGAGGAAGCTTAGTAAAAGGTAATAAGAAGAATAGTTTATGTTATGGAGACATTTCAAATGAAAGTGTTGAAAATATACGGTCTGTCTACCTTACAAAGAGTAAAACAAATAAGAGAATATAAAAATTTGTTAAATAGCAAAACAACCTCAAGAAGCTGGATAGTATGTATCTTAGTCTCATAATGTTGAAGATGTCTGTGATTTTAGAAGAAAGTAAATATTGTTGGTGAGAATACTTAAAGTAGGTTATACATGGTGATTTAGTGTCACACATGGTTTCTTGGACCAATGATTTTAAAAGGTTAGGGGGAAAAAAAAACAGTAGACATTGCTATGGTTATAAAATTGGTTCAGAATGATAATACTGAATGATGACAGAGTTTTTGGAAGGAACGTTACTTTTCGTGCTTCAAACGTGTTTAACTACCAGAGAAAGAAAGAGGAAATGTATATGTGTATGTTCGGTTCTGGCTATCTTGCAGGTGGTGGTCATGGGATCCTTTCAGCTCTCTCAGTAGTGTCTGATACTAGCAAAACAATGCTAGGCTAGACACCTCTAAGTGGTTAAAAAATAATAATAATAATCTGACCTAGAGAGGTCAGATTTCTCTGCTGTGGATCAGATAGACTGATTTTGGCATCTCCTCAGCCAAGTTGTGTAATAGTGTCTGACACCTATCCAAGCCCTGCAATGCACTGATGTTTCATGGTGAGCCAAAAAGAAGATGTACTGTGTGTGAAACAATGAATGCTATTTATCCAGCTGAGGCTGAAAGGGAACAGATGATTTTATGAGGTAGGAAATTTGGGCAGGCTGTCCCAGACAGGCTGAGGTACAAAGCAGAAGATGGACGCGGCAGGTGGGATGGTTATGCGGAGTGGCAGGAAAGAAGAGTCCAAATGTTACATGAGCTCAAAAAGCTGAGAAAAAAGGGAAGAGCAAAAAGGCCAATGAAGTAGGCTGGAACAGATCCATGCAGTGTTTGTGAGTAAGACCATGCTCATGAGATTGAAATCCTCCCCATTCTTCCCTAGTTAGGCTGGAATTGATGGCAGTGCTGTGAGGAAGGGCTGCGAATGTCTCTGTCAAAACTCATGTTGCCCAGGTATCTGTTGGAGGAGAGCTCA
This sequence comes from Netta rufina, assembly GCF_964035555.1. Lineage (NCBI taxonomy): Eukaryota > Metazoa > Chordata > Aves > Anseriformes > Anatidae > Netta > Netta rufina. Next base: position 5,035,504 of record NC_140127.1, read on the forward strand.
GCTGGTGGGGATGCCACAGTCCTGTTTGCTGTAGCCCAAAACTGTTCAAGTGGCAGGATGTGAGCAACAAGGGTAAGAGAGGGAGAAACGCAACCACCAGCTGTCATTTTGCCAGTGTTGCAGTTGGACTACAAGGAGTGGATTGGTTGGCTTCTAGATATTATAAACACATGATTGCAGCAAGGTTTGTAGTCTCAGGCCTAATGATACTGAAGTAATTTTACTAATGTCAGCAAAGTTGCTCAGGATTTACACTGAAAATGTAATTGGGCCATTTTATTTTTTTTTTCCTGACTTGACTTGACAGCCAAGTTCTCATGTTGCTGTAAAATACATGCAAAATAGATGTCCTTTGAAATAGCCAGGAACATATTTTCCTGTACACATGGAATGCTCATTATCTTTAACTACGTGTATGTCAGGAGATGTGTGAGCAATGTCCAGAGCATCAGTAACACAGGGAACAGGATTTTGAACTCCTTTGGTATCTGTCGGCTGGTGCACTGATTTGGTGTAGGAGCTCATACTTGCACTGTCAGTGAGTACCTGTTAGTTTGGTATCACCTGAGATGGCCAAATCCTTTTCCTTTGATAATGTCAGTGTACTTCCCTGCATAATTAGGATGAGCTTGACTTCCAGATTAGCTGATGACTGAATGGCAAGACGTTTTGTTATACCTGGCAGGTACTTATTAAGGAAATGCAGGTCTCGTCCACTGAATCTTTTTTCTCTTTAGTCTCTGCTGCTTTGTTTATGCTGGATTTCTTTGCTGTAAATAGATAATAAGTGAGAGAATGAAGGCGGTGTTAGTGCAACAATGTTTTTATACTACCCATAGTTCTATAGACAAATTTATAGGTTTTCTTTGAAGGACTCGACTGATATAGCATAACTTCTATTATTGAAGATATCTCCGCAGTATAGGATTATTCTTTTTCAGATCAGGAGAATTATAGAGACAAAGCTTGATGTAGGCAAGCTGTATGTTATCTGTTCCTGTTTCCAAAATTTCTTAGCTGGTGTGGTTGATCTATGTGACCTTGATATATGGCAAGGTATGTCACGGAGTACGTGCAGTTATACTGTGCTTTCCTCCGGTAAAAACTATCACTCATACAGCAACATAAAAATAGTAGAACCACTGTAGACCTCTGGCACTCCTGTGCACATAGAGCACAAACCATTAAAAAGGGAAAACTCCCGTTGAGGCAGCCCCTCCAAGACCAAAGTAATAATTTGACAATCATCTGTCTGTGCCAATCACTACTGACTTGGATTGCTGTAATCTGGGAATTCGGACTGCAAAGATGAGAAAACCTGTTAACAGGACATGAATGTCACCATAGTTGTACTTTATATTTTTGAAAATGTCTCAGTAAACCTGAGAACAATTACATTATTCTTCCTGTCCTATGGTCTCTTCAGAAGTACAACATTGGTAGTTTTCTGACAGCTACTTCTACTGACCATTGAGAGGAATTTTTTGTTTAATTCGATGAGTTCAAGGAGGTGAGGAAGAATTGTTTGCTACAGCTTTAATATTGACTTGGTACATTTATTGCTTATGTTTCAGTTAAAATATAAAGTGCCAAAGTCTAATTTTTTGTTGTTGTTGTTTTGTTTTTAAACAGTTCATTGTGAGTCGATAAGGTAAGATAGACAAAATTTTGAGTAGCTAACATGTAGCGCTTTAGAAGATAGATTTCATAAATCACTGGCTCTGGTGCTTTTTTAAACAAAAATCCCCTAATTTCTTTCAAATTTAATTTGAAGAATTGAAGAATTTTCAAAATTCTCTTTATAGAGATTGCATTGATTTTTGATTTTGAAGGAAAAATAATTTCTAAACTTTCTGTTCATAAAAATTAAATTCATAAATGTTTTTGGAAGAATAAAAAAAACTTCTAGTATTGTGAAGCTTAACTAATTTAAAATTGAAAACCAGCTGATCCCTGGGCATTTTTCTTTTACTCCCTATAAGTAAATCTAGTGAGTTTAAGAAAACTATGTATTGGCAAACTTTGCTACTATAAACTAGCTTTTGCCTATTGCTCAGGATTATTAATCTTTATTAAGTCAGCTCACTCCACTGAGATTCGACCTTTGTTTTTCTTTTGAAAGCTTTTTTTTTTTTTTTTTTTTCTTAATATGAAAATATGTTTGCACAAACTACTACTTAAATACTCTGGATTAAATTTAGTTCAGCACAGACACTTCTGGTAATATTCTAGAGAGGTTTTTATCTTGGGTGAGAAGGTTCAGAACATTTACATGGTAGGTTGTATATCTTGCGCAAGCTGTAAAAATGTGTGGACTTGTAAAACGAGATTGTGCTTGGTACAACTTTATTCACTGCGTCTGCTGCCCCAGCGAGCACCAAAGCCTCCAATTACTGCAAAGTTATAAAACTCTAGACAGATGGAAAATTAATATTTATAGCAAAATACCCCGGGTTTTGATAAGTGGAAACTCTTGGAGCAACAGATGATGTTTGCAGTTAAGATTTAGAAAGCAGCCTGTTCAGGAAAAGATGAAAGCTCGTGTACTTTCTGAAGTAGTAGGTCATCTAGTGATGGCCTTAAATGTCAGCATTGCTGTTTCTGTGAACTGGAACCATCTGTGATGAAATGCTTAAAAAACGTTCTGTACTGGTAAAAATAAATATAGAGAAATTATTTCCTCAAATGGCCCCCCAAACCCAGTAAAAGTTGGCAAGATCCACCTCTCATTTCACAATTTCTGAAAGGTTTACAAAGGCTTCTGCCTTGACAGAGCCCTGCACAGTGCAGGAATAAAAAACAGAAAAGCTTTTCAGGAGAGGGGGAAGTGCCTCATGTCGCTCAGGAGCTGCCAAGTACGGCTGGCCTGAAGAGCTGGAGGTCAGGGGCCGTGCAGTGAGCTCATGGATGTGCCTGTAAATCCAGAGTGATTTTCTTAGCTTCAGTGCTGTTGGCTACTTTGGGAATACAGGAAGAAGTGTTTTTCTGGTGATTAACGTTTGCACACATCCGAGTCTAGTCATCTTGACATAATGGCTTAGAAAGGATCGGCACTTGGTGTCAGAGGTAGAGTCCCTTAGCCATCAATGTTCTCAGCTACTGAACTTGAATGCTCTACAGAAATCTGGTTTTCTGGATGAAGCTCCCTCCTTTCTTCCTGAAGTCCAGAGCTTGAGGTTACCCACGTGGTTTTCTGTTTGGGGCTCCAGTGCCCTGTGCTGGTCCGCAGCTGAAGTTTTGTAGTTTTCAAGTTCTGTTGTTTTCTCAGGGAAGAACTCAGTAGTAGACATGCATGTGTGTGTAAATGCACACCTAGAGCATGGCTAAGCTTTGCTGAAATAGTATTCTGCAAAACAGGTTGAGAATATTTGTTGTTATATGCTGAAAGACATCAAGATAAAAAGGTTATTATCAGGGCAAGAACCTTGTTGTTTTGTCCTGCTTGTCCATGTGCGTGACCAGCCTGTGTTCATCAGTTTAGGGGCAGCCAGGGAAACCTCCTGCTGTGCAGGGACGTGTTTCAGTGTTAAGAATTGGAAAAAGTGTTGAAAAAAAATGTGTGTGGAAACTTATTACGTGAAACAGGTTGTTATCTGTGCAAGACATTTCCATACAGATCTCTTGCAGAGACCAGAGACTTTCAGGAGCAAGGTACAGGTTCTCTACAATGAAACAATATTTTTTTCCTGTTTTTCCATCGTGTAATAGCAAAATATTCTCATCTGGTTGGTATGCTGATGATAATGAATATCCCATGCTGTTCCTGTTTTCTATAATGTTGTTGCTGTAAGCTTTTATTACATTATGCAAGCACTGTAGTTGTTAGAACAAGAAAAAAGTATTTTAGTGAGACATAATGTTCTGATAGGAGCAAACCTCTCTACTTTCAATGTAAGAGCTGCTCCTCTTCTTTGTGTTTTTGTTGTTGTTTTCTTTGTTTTAACAACTATCCTTTTATTTCCCTGGCAAACTAATCAGTCAAGTATATTTTCAGCATCTTTGTCTTTTAAACCAGATTACTTTGCAATATATATTAATGGGAGAGGTTTAGAATTCATGTGCATTTAAAATAAAGGGGATGATGGTTCAAATGATTTGTAAAATATTCTAACTACTGTGACTATACCTTAATTATTTGCACAAGCCCACGTGTGCACCTAATTTCTATTGCAACCTGCATGACAGCCACAGCAGCGGTACCTGTGCTCCCGCATACTTTGTTGCTTTTGGAAAGTTGCCCATGTGCTTGCCTCTCTTGTAGGTTTGAGGTTCTCACCTGTGGCTGTGAAATGGTATCAGCAGTATTTCAGTCCTGTTTCAACCCCCCCCCTTGTATTTACAAGTTGCCTTTCTTCCTAGTTGTATGAGGAGAAGTGAAAGTGTGCTTTCCTTGCGCTTCCAGGAGCAGTGTGTCAGGGACACCAAGAAGAAAGGAAGAATGTGCTACTCATGCCTACAGTTTAGGGATGCTGCAGTCTGAAGACAAGTGCAGAAATGAGGGACAAAAAATATTTTATTTTTCTTTAGAGGCTGCAGAAGACTGACTGTAGTATGTAAATATTTGTGGAAAAAGGAGTATGACTAATAAAGGATTCCTTAGCAAAAACCAAACAAGGACCAAGCTGGTGTGTTAAGGCAAACAGATATTATAAACTGGAAGCAGAGCATCTTAGACAAGCATGTCTAACGACAAATACAATGTTAGTGTTTGAGGGGTGGGGAGCCAGGTGATGGTTTCTTCATCGTTCTTTGGTGTTTTCAAGTAAAGGCTGGATGCTTTTTTCCAGAGGAAGTGCTCTTATAAATAAATACATGCCAATTTTGCTTAATAACTAAATGAAATTTAATGCTCTGTGATAAGATAGGTTTAAGAAGATTGATGGAATGGTATAGTGATTCAAATGAATACAAAGACTTTGGTGTTGGTTTATGTTGCTTTGTTTTTGTGGAAAGGAATCATTTCTTCGCTGGGGTCCCTGGTGGACAGCAGAAGAATTGATATAATTCTGTGCAGCAAGTCGAACATAAAGAAAAACGTTCTTGTCATCAGAACAGTGAAATACTAGGGGGAAAATGCCTGTGGAAGTCGCAGTAATATTTTTGATGTAGTTGACTTTTGCCTTGAGAAAGAAGAACGAACGGGGTGACCTCTACAGCTTCTCCCAGATATTTTTTCTGAGAGCCTGTAGTGGGTGATGTAGTTCTCCATTTTATCTTCAATTTCCTGAATGTTACTCTGGTAATCTGTTGCCCTTGCTCAGCCAAGTCTCTGGACCTTTCGCTGACTGCCTTGTACACACATTCATGAGCACCACATGTGTAATGAATCTGTTTAAAGCTTTACATCCAAGCACAAACAATATTCTACATGTTGTAATTTCAAGAAAGAAAGTTACAACACACCATCTTCTTTTTAGGTCCTCCAGGGAAAAGAGGTAAGCGGGGCAGAAGAGGAGAGACTGGTAAGTTTTCACTTTCGTATGATCCATTGCTGTTTGATGTCTGTGTGGTTTTGGGAGGATGCATACCCAGCATGCCTTCATCTTTATTTTTATTGCTTGTGTGCTCTGAAAGAGGGTTCTGAAGCTTCTCTTATAAAAATTTGTGACCCTTGGCATATACCTGTTGGCCTTCCAGATAGTTATCTGGTTTTGAGTGTCATTACTTTGTAGTCACACTTAATAATGTTTGACGTGGTGCCATTGGCAACATTACCGGTACTTGTCAAACCATTTCCGTGTCGTCTAAGTCTTGCACAAATCAGAGTAACTCCATGTTAGTCAGCAGCTGGGGGGATACTGTAAGTCAGAATTGCATCATGCCTGCTTGGTTTGAGACAAACAGTTTGAGAAGGAAAGAAGTATGTTAAGAGTGTCAGTGTTCAGGGAAATAATGTGACAAATAGAGTATTCAGTGTGAGAGAAATTGCTGTTTACTAGAAACAAGTAGCAAGTTAGTTGTTACGTTAATAAGAAAAACTTTTGGTGGTTTGTTATCCTGTACCAGGGAGCTGGCTGTTGAGAAATAAAATCTGAGTGTTGGCGTAGAGCTTGAAATTTCATTTGAGACAGCGTTGTGAGATGCTGAGTGCCTCTTCCTGGGAATTGGAACTGTTGATTATGTTTCAGGACTGAGTCTTCAGTGAAGGTGAATTTTCTAGAATTGATGCAGGAGAAAACGAGCATTTCTAATCCCCTTGGCTATATTGTCTGTTTTGCCAGTTAGGGAATTCTTCCAATCAGCTTGGTCTCTGTAAAATCATTATGTAGCCCTCCTTAATCTTGTACATGTTTATTTATCTGGCTCTTAAAAACTATTTCCATATTTTCCTGCATCACAAAACTGAAACCAAACCCTGCCAAAGGTTATTATAAATCACCTTGATGTTTCCATTCGAGGTTGGATTAGTATTTACTTCAGAGAAAAGTGCTGCACTACAGAAGGGAATTCTGTGGTTAAAGATTGTCTTACAGATGATCCTGGCAATTACTTTGCAGTACGCTTGTTGATTCATTTTATGTCTCAAATAAACACACATTAAACTATTAACAAAGGAAATTGATCTTTCTTGTTTAAAAACAGACCTGCAATTTAAAATGCCATTTAAGAATATTTACCAGTATAAAGAAATTGCCTTAGTTACAGGACAATAAAACTGCATTGTTAAAAACAAAAGGCTATCAATATTAAAAGCAATCTCCAAGTACAGCTGCTGTGGTTTTATACTCCTTTTGCACTTCACTTTATTCAGAAATTAGAGAGAGGCATAAAAGCTAATGAAATGCCATTGATTTGGGAGCTGCAGCTGCTCAACTTAATAAGACTGAAATAGTAGATTTGATTTGTAGCCCTTTGATGATGTTTCCAAGAACTGCTATACAAAAGACTTTGAGTCTAAATAATTGAAAAAATGTGCAAATATCACTTCATGAAGTGTGACATTTTAACAGGGAACATTTTATATGTGTGCCTTGAGAAAGGAAGGTGATGAAAAGAAAGTTCAGCACTGTCAGGTGGCCACTGAAACCTGCCCTTGTAGGCAAAGTGGAAGGCTGGAAGATGCTGGTGCACGTATGTCTTGACTAGATGCCAAGGATAAATGCCAAGGGTACTTGGTGCAACTTTGCATCCAAGCTGTGATGAAATGCCCAACTGTGTGGCTAACTGAAACTAGTGATGTGGTTACATATGCTTTGTGTGGAGTCTGATGAAATGAGTCATGAGTCCATGGCTGGTATTTTTGGCCTGGCATGAAATTGCATGGAAGTGGATGGAGAAGCAACTTGCATAAGATTGCATGACCGTAGCTGAAGAATTTGCTTCCTTGGTAAGGTAAGAGCATGCATTTGAGCAGTAGCTGTATTTACAAGTTGCAAAGCCCAACCAAACCAAAAGGGACTTGAATGGGAAAATGTGTACAGTGTATTAGCAGCATTGTTTGCTTACAATCCTGAGGCCTTGTGTTTGGATTTATTTATATGTGTCTTTCTTTAAAAACTTCATAAGCTTACGGTTTATTTTTTTTTGTCTTTTTTTCCCCCCTCTCTTTCCCCCTTACCCCCTCCACAGGACCTCCTGTAAGTACAGTGATACATTGTTGGTTCTTCCAGAATCAGGGAGAAATCTATGTTAGATCCTGTTTTGTTATCACCACGATAAACTGATCATGTATCATCAAGAGGGAATTTTGATATTTATACTTACACAGCATAAACACTTACTAATTATTTTGGAACCGAATAATTTAGTCAGAAAGTTCCTTAAGAAAAATGTCTCTAAAACTATAAAGCTTTACATTCAGCGCTCCAGATAGCAGTTTGGACCACAATTCCATGTAAGTACATTATGCTCGTTTTGCTTATAACTTGGGAAAAAATATTTTGCTACAGGATAAAAATGTGCGAGTGTGTTGTCTGAAGTCCAGACTCAGTTATTCTGCCTTGTACTGGGTAGCAACTTCCTCTGCAGTTGTCACAAACTCTTGGGGTAAAGACTTCTTGCTCTTCAGAGGTACATGGGCTGACAGGCTCATTGTGGTGAAATTGTTACTGAGGCCAGTAAGTCCTTGTGCAAAACGAATATTAAATAAGACTGCTCCATTTAGTAACTTGGTTGACTTTCGTGCTGCTCTTGTTGGTAAGAAAACAGTTTCTCAGCTTTTTGTTTTGTTTGTTTGTTTTGTGGCACATTCCCAGGGTAGCTCAAAAGTCAGACTTGAAGAAAAGGAGTAAACACATGAATCTCAAACATTTGGTATTTGTCATGCCATCCATGTTCACCATACGGTATGAAAGTGTCAGCTTGAAAATAGTGAATTGATATGCTGAACTTCTGCTGTGACCTATTGATTTTAGTGCAAGCTGTATGTACTGAGCAGTGATAATACTTATCCTTGAAAGATTTTGACCGTGTTCTCAGGAGTTCATAGTGGCAAGTTCATTTAACAAGCCATCAATGAAAAGCCAGGCTTAATGCATAACAGTGCAGTCTATTTGACAGAAACATTGCCTTCCTCAACTTTTTTTTTTTTTTTTTTTTTTTTTCAGTCTTCCCGTGAAACAGAAAGAATAACCATAAATCATGATGCAAGTGGTTTTCCTGTAGCAAGACAACATAGCAAGAGTTCACTATGTGGCTCATTATGAATGTCTTTGACTCTGTAGGTCCCCTTAAAAAAAAAGTCTAGCTCATGACAATATTAATACAAACCTGAAATAGCTCAGAAGGCTGAATTATTCTTTAAAAGTGTCTGACTTAAAATTCCGAGTTATATATACAAAACTGCCTTACAGTACTTCATCTTGCTGAAAGTCAGTAAAGTTTTAAGTTGCTTCAAGGCATTTTAAAATGTAGTTTCTGTTGCTAATTCACTTCTTGAATCTCATAGACACAGTGTGGCTAGGAGCAACTGTTGCAAACTCAATTCTTGTTTTCACCTGGAATGCTGTGGTAATCCTTTTCATTTAAAATAGCAAATATTTGTATATCCCACACAGTATTCCATAGAGTTTAGATGCATGCTGTATTTTCAAATGGTACTGCAGTGCTCTGTTTATTTTCCTGGTACATGACTACTGAGTATCATGTGTGGGACTAGTCAAAGGCTGGGGCTTTCAATTTTTTTATGCTCTGCTATAGCATTCTCAAATTTCTTCTTTGGCACCTATGATCTAGCAGTAGCATATGTATTTATGACCTTACTGCCTAAGCACTAAATCTTTTTTTTCTTTAACCACATGTTGCCCTTTAGTCTATAGGGGTGATCTCTTCATAGCAAAGGCAATGTCATTGAGCATCAGAAGTAGTCATTAGCTTCTTAACTAGAATGTTTAATTTAAAACATACGATTTCCATTGTCAAAGCCCCCTTTTTCACCATGTAGTACCGATTTCATCTGTTGGCTTGAAATATCATCACATATCAAAAAAAATATGGATGTGCACTTTTTAATTTGCCAGTAATGTACTCTGCATGCTTGTTATGTCATATGTCATGACTGTGTTGTTAATGTGTGTCATACCATTTCATCTCATTCAACCAGGGTCTACCAGGGCGAAATGGCTATCCGGTAATTCATCATATATTTACGATAGCTTATATTACTCCAAAAATATGTTTCTGTTTTTTGGTTTTGCTTTATTATTGCCAAAATGACCTTTTACCTGTTTCTCAGATGCCTACAAAACGTAAGACTTTCCTTAAAATAAAACAAAATCTTTGAGAAATTTTTAAAAAGAATCTCAGTGATTACAGTGCATAAATGCAATGCACTGCTTGTTTGACATTGTACGTATTTTGTGTTGACTTTCTGCATTCTTGCATACAAAATTAATTTTTCACTATAATTAAAAAATATATATAATCCTTTAGCAGTATACTGCATCTCAATTTGCCATACTAGAAAGCTGTTCAGCTGGCATATGCAATCTCTGAGTCCTTTCTTTCAATTGTCCTGTTTCTCGATTGCTTCCTTCGATGCACTTTGATCAAAATAAAATGCTGTTACAGAGGTCTTAGCAGTTGGCTGCATAGTCTCTCAGAGTAATTTTATGATAATGTATGTACTTCATTTTTCTGTCAGTTTCATTCATATCTTTGGGATTTGTTGCCTGAAAATTGTAATATATGAAATAATGCATCTTTCTAAATTCTGTTAACAATATATTTCATTCAAGTAGTCAGGAGGGCTGAATGTTGTGTCTCACTCAAGAAAAGAATTGTGTGCCTGGTGTGGTGTGTATTAGAAACCACGTGACAAAATGTGGTAGCAGGTTCATTTCAGAGACAATACATATGTGGAACATAGTGACTGGTAAGGTATGATAATGATCTTACTTTAAGTGCTTGATACTATATCATGGAGGGCCATTCCAAACTGATTTGCCTGTATATTTCAGACAAAAGATTAAATTTTTAGTGAGTATTAAAAATGTTTCTGTTGGTAGATGTACACTGCTTACCTTGAACAGCTGGAGGTGGAAGACAATTTGAATGTTGTTTTCAGGGCACCTTCTGTAATTGCAGAGTTTACTGAGAAACATTACCAATGAAATATCATCCAATGCATATCATTAGTATTATGAGTAGTTGCAAATTAGCTGGTGAGAAATTAATTACTAGTAGTAAGAAACCTGCTTGTATGCAATGAAACCATTATCAGGTTTCAGAATGCTTATTCCAATTTCACTTATAGTGCTTAATATGAGTGTGTGTGTATTTGGGAGGACAGAGTGAAAAGTGTTACGGAAAAAACTTCTTTTTTCATAATCTAGCTGTGAACTTTGTATACAGAGATTTGGATTTATAGGAAGAAAGACCCATGGTGACAACAGACCAGCCCTTATTTTGCGGCTTCTATGGAAATTAAATAGTTTTGGAATTCTGTGTTCCAGCTAATGACCTTAAAGCACAGGGTGAAGGTTATGTTGTGCAATGCACGAAAGCCTCATAGACATCTTGGCAAGTTTAGAAAATGAGTGAATGCATCAGTGATGGACTCATGCATGTTTTGAAGGCTCCACGAGGACAGCCTGAAAATATTATTTCCTTCAAAGCCTGAAGGCCCAGTGCTTTGTCCATGGTCCAGCTGTTTTCTTGGAGAGGTTTGCTGTGGGATCTGAAGACAATAAAGGCACTTGAAAGCAGTGTTACTGAAATTGCTGATTCTAAAAGTGACATTGTTATGGGCAAACTTCAGTGTGAATGTATTTCTCTGCATGCATACAGCTATCTATGCGTGCACATGCAAATGTGTACCTTTGGTAGTGCTTAGCACTTATCGAACGCTACTTCTTCCTGCTTGAAAATGCCTGGAAATAGAATTTGGCTTAGCTTCTTCTCATTGTCCTTGACTGGCTGTTCAGACCTTTTCAGTTGCAGCCATGTCATCCTGCTTTAAATGGGAAATATGTAACAGCAAGTGTGATGCTTTTTAAAAGTACTTGTACAGTCTTTAGACCTCTATGAAAAGGCTATTAGAGTTTAAAGTTATTTCTCTAGAGTCCTATTTAACTCCTGTTGAAACTTTACTGTTTTAATCTTTATTAGATTTTCTAGGGTATTCTGTGAGGATAGTGAGGTATATTTGCCACATGTAAACTGAAAAAGCTCTCTGCTCAGTAGTTAAAAAGATATCACTGCAATCTCACAAAACCTAGCAGCTGTTTTCTCCAAGACTTAAGTTTTCAGTGTCTTCATTCATTCTAATTCTGAAGGTAGCTTAATACATACTAACAATAACAGTGAAAGGAATTCCAGTGAGAAATCCAAGTTCCTGGGAAGACATGGTATCAAAAGTCAAGAACATAAGCTGGACTTACTGCTAATGTGTAACACAGTTATCAAGGGGTTTATAAGACCATAATTAATTAGTTATTATGTAAGGCTCCACCAAAACTATAAAAGCTGTATAGTGCTATGGCTCCTTTTATCCTTGTTAAGAGCTTTGTATAACAAATAGAGTGATCAAATGCAGAGTTTTAACTCTTTCTACTTCTGTTTAAAGTTGAAATAAACTATCATAACTTCTTAAGTAAAAGAGAACTAGAAAAATGTGTAAATATAAGAATAAGAACATGGGCATTTTTTGCAGTGTTGTTGCAGACAATCTCACTTGAGAAATAATAATGATGGAACTTGTGATAATAATAATAAAATAATCTAGCTGTTTGGGATTGGAGTAAAGAGACTAAATACACAAACCCTGTGGTGTGGGAAAAAGAATCTTTTGAGCTGGTTGGGTGAGTAGAAGTTACTTTTCTTCCACTGAAAAATTGAAGTGGACTGAGAAAATTTTTCCTACTTCTTCTCCCAAGTTGAATTTCAGATTAAATATCCAAGTAAATCATCCTCAACATTGCTGCATTGTGGTACAGATGCATTATCTTCAGATTTCAGAATGAAGTGTCAGAATATGACAGTACTCATAGAATTGCTTCATAAAAGAAAGGGTCGGTGAAATTTCTCCTACATCTTTCCATGATAACAGGCTGCAGAGCAGCTGATGCACTTACAAAACTTTAGGACCTGTGGAGAGTTTTGTCTGCTCCATGTGACTGTGTGCTTTGTATTAATTCCCATTTTCTCTATCTTTGTTGACTTTAGTAGCAGAAAATGCCTTAAACATCATGCATCTGAGTTTTGTACCTGTCAAGATAGTGTCTCAATATACCATAAGACAAGCAGTATCATGATCTGTAGAGAACTTCAGATTGCTGTTAGAAGTCTCTGACTCCTGTTCCAATGGTAGTAAAGACAAAGAATGCTCCAGGAAAAAAAGAGAAGGGTTGTAAATGGGTTTGAGTATGAAGAAATATTCTTTGTATGGAAGAATGTGAAAACTGCTGTTGTGTGAAATTGGAAAAATGTGCTTTATTGTTTTGCTGTATTTCTCTGTCTTGGTCAGTACTTCTTATTTCATTGTTTCTGCTGCTTTTCCAGGTAGAGAGAGACTGAGGCTGTGTAGGCACATGTGCAGTAAAGGTGGTGTAGCACGAGCCCTTTCTTCTTCCTTCCTCCATTCTTGCTGTCATATTATGAAACTCTAGTGTAATTATATATAATAAATTTCCTGGACAGCTTGGGAAGAGCACCTATGTGAAGGGCAAAGCATTGAGCTTTCATTCTTTCTGTTCTGAGCAGTGACAAGGCAAGGCTACATTTGAGGGCTCTTTTGTATTGCCTGCATCAAATAACTATAATATATGTAATATATTATATTATAACTATAATATATATAATATAATATATGGTCTTCCACCTGTTTATTTTTAAAAAGCATAAAGCCAAACCAAATAGACACGCTGATAGTATTTTTTTTTTCCTAGCACAAGAAGTAATGTACAATTGATGCATGAAGTTTTCTAATCAGGGTGTTCTGTCAGATGGCTGCTTTTCCAGTTTCTTTCTTCTTTATTAGCATTGCTAAAGAGACAAACAAAAGAAGACTTCTATGTCAAGACTTATTTTCTCTCATTTAACAGATTTAACGTGGAAGTCTATCAAAAACAAAGTGGTATGAGTTGGCCGGGCTTTTTGTGTCAGTTCAGGTTTATCTAGTAGCCTTTATTCTGTTATTTTTTAGTGTAAATAAAACATATGGTATATAAAGTCAATTTCACCCAAAAGCAAGTTTTTAAAACTCCAGTATTCTGGCAGCTCTACAGCTCTGGCATTGCAGTAAAATGAACATAACTGAAAGAATCAAAGAGAAGAAATCTGAGAATTTTTCAGCTGTGATTAAGCTCAGCCTATGGAAGTCTTAAGCATCTCTACAACAGCTGTGGTATTTCCAGTAGCTGGTCAGGGCTCTTCTTTTTCAGTTGCAGTGCAATATAAATGTCTCAGCTCAAGTATCTGCTTTGTCAGTTCCTGACCTTCCCCTGAGGATTTGACCTGGTGATCCTACAGAAGCTTCTGTCTCTCTTTTACAGCATTTCTTTTTCTCAACAGGTGTCTTTGTAGACCACCTTTTATTTTTGGCATTTGACCAAAATAAGGTCTTAAAAGCATATACCAGCAAAACTTTTGCAATAAATTTCAGGTTTGGTAGATAAATATTTATAACTATTTTGGGTTTCAGAAGACTTTTTTATTTTTTAAACACATAGAAAATTCAAAACATCTGGAATCTGAGAAGTTTCTTTGTACTCAGTGATTTTATGTGTTCTCAATTCTGTGTAATTTATCCTTCTTTTTTAGTCTTGACAGTAGTGATTGACTTGGAAATCATGAAATTTTCAGTTGACCCATCTGCCTGCTTGTTCTGAGTTCAGGGAATGCTTTGCTTCCTTCAGAAAGGTACAGATGGTCAGCTGTCCATTTCTGAAGGTTGCTGGGTTTTCCAATTTCTAATAAAGAGCCATGCACTCACTCCTTGCCCAAAAAAGTGTTGTTCCAAAAAGTAGCCAGCTGGTGCCAGTGCTTTAGATTCACCAGAAAATGAGTGACTACTCAGTATAAATTAATAAGTATCAACTAATTCCTTAGAGCTCTTTTTCTTCTTTCTCATAACCACATTCCATTAATATATTCATTACAGCAGATCAGAACTCTAAATTTTCTTGCTGTGCTCATCAAAACTCTGAATTTGAGCCATTCAGTAGCGACCAAACTTTGAACATCCAAAAACATACTTTGGTCCATCTCAAGTGTAATACCAACATCGCAGCCAGTCCCTAGTTTTCTTTGTAGGCCATACACAACTGCCACAACTCTGCCACAGAAGCTTGTAAGAGGAGCTAGGTTTCTCTATTACAATCAGGCCACGAACCCCAAGAGTTGGGGCTGGGGAGATTCAACATTCAGTTCCCTTCCAATGCATGGAGATAAGCCAGTTTTCTGTGGCTGTAGGTGAAGGAAGCTTTCAGCCTTTTCCATGGATCCATCTGTCAAGTTCAACACTCAATGGTAGCTATTGCAGCATACCAGTGTGGCCTTTTTCAAGCCATACCTCTGGTATATGATGTGAGCCCTGAGCAAAGGTTATCTGAGTACAAACTTTACCTTGATAACGAATCATAGGTATGGTCATAACTGCAGTTTTTAAGCTGTAGTCTCAAAAATTACATTCTGGCACCATTAATGTTCAGATATGTGTGGGATAAAGTCAACCCTGGGGAAAAAAAAGTGGGTTAGACCATTCCTGCTTGCAGTTGTTGCCATTCTGTAGTATCTGTTAATAGACCTACAGTGGCAAGTTGTGTCAACTTGACTGTTCCTAAAAAACTTCTATGGCACCTCAAAAATCTTCATAACAGTCATAACGCAGTGAATCAGATTTTCTCAACAATGCAATACCCTAGCAACGGTTATAATGTTTCCCCAAATACTCTTCAGTTTAAACAGGCACAACAGACATTTGCTGTGAAGCAGGTTAATGATGAGTATTCTGTGCTGTGTGGCATGCTGTAAGCATTTGTTATTTTTATTATTATTATTCTTTTTTTTTTTTAGAAAAATACTGCAGAGAGGATGTAGTAAATGCCCAGTTTTGCTTACTAACTTTGGAACTGTCTAAATTCACATGGCTGTCTGCATAGTAACTGTAGCCTTTCTAATGAGGTCATGTTAATACCAATAATGTCTTTTATGACCTTTGAATCTATGAATCATATACATGTATAATACAATTCATCAGTTTATATGCTGATTTTTTGCACTAATATGAGATAATATTACAATTTCTTTGAACAGAAAGGTCTGAGATATTTTAAAGTCACAGTTTCTATTAATTGTGTCACAGATGATTGAAGCTACACATCAACACATGTTTATTAGCTTGTTGCAGCCTGATTGCCATTTTGGACGAACCATGGGCTGAATCCTTTCATCTGTAACATCCATCTAATGCTTAGTGCATAAATAATGAAATGCAGTGTTTATTCCAGCAGCTTACTAGAGGAGGCAAAGTGACCCAGGTTATTCTATACTGGTTACTGTGATCACTGAGTAACTACTGACTCGTGGGAAAGCCAACAATGAAAAACAAAACAAAAAAAAAAAGGAGGAGGTTTCTGTGCTTTCCCTCATTTGTAGTTCCAAAAAGAGAGGTGACATAGGTGAACCAAAATAGAAACTTCATGTGATGACTTTAGAAAATGATTTGGTCTGCAATAAATGCCTGCATACATAGTGGGTTCTGGTTTAGATTAGTTTCTAAAATATTTTCTACATAACATTATAAATAAGGTTGTAAAAATTAATAGAATAAAATAACATGATCATAGATTTATTGATGCGTCATTACTAATATGGACAATTGTTACTACATGCTGGATTCTCCAAGAATCTCTGTCTCAGATGCATGCACAGAGAACTAAAATTTTTAAAAACCCACAGCTCTTCATGGCATTTTGTAGATGTCAACATGAATCGAGCATAACACTAGTATATTGTAGGTTTTTGTGAATCATTTTAGAGTTTATGTTCACAGCTAATGTCAGTTCTAAATGATACAACCCCGTATATCTATCAGGTAAATTAAGGTTTATAGCTGATGGCAGATAGATAGGTGTAATTTAACAATTAAATGCCTTTTTTCGATATTTTCTTTCATGGCTTTAAATTAAACCTCACTTTCGTAATTAAGATTGTATAAATAGGGGAAGGAATTAAACTGGTCTGTCATTTATTTGTCAGTAAAGATATATTTCTGATCTCTTTAGTCTACTCCACTAGCTTCAGTTTAGCAGCTAAGCAGGTGGCATGCAGAAAGCTGTAGTTAGGATTTTTCATGTCCATGCTTTGGCAGACATAATGCTTGAACTGTACCTAAGATCATTCATTCTTGCCTTTCATTGGGAATCCTGCTTGAAATTTCCCAGTCATTTCCTTGCAACACACATTGCAAATCTCCAGTGTAATGGAAATAGCTTTACTTATGGAACAAACTACCTTTGAGCAAAATTATGCATTCCAAATGTTTTCCCAGCATATGCATGGATAGATATTGTAGCTCTGGGCCTCATTTCTCAAATTGTATTTGTGACAATCGCATGCAGATAGACGGGGAATAACCAGTAATAGTTAAAGGTGCCTCTTGCAATTTGCCTGAACTGTCTAGTTTCTCACAAGTTTTGAGATTCAAAGGAAATGTAAAATCACAGTAGAGATTCTGTATTTAATTACTGCTTAGTTCTAGAAAAGAAATCCAAAACTGTCATAAGATTCTTAAGTCAACAGTTCATTTATCTTGAAGCAGAGTTGCAAATATGACACGTGACTTTCCTTAACACTGGATCTTTCATTTGGCCCTCTAATATAGCTGAAAAATATCTATCACTTTACTACCCATATAGCTCCCAGATGAATATGCTTATGGGGGAGTTTGTGCATTTTCAATCCTAATTGAGGCCAAGGGCTGTAATATTTCTTTGAAGAACCTTGTTCCTAAGTCACTAGTCTAGATGGTTTTATTCCCAGATTTCCAGAAAATGTGCGGTGGAAGTGCTCTCTCAAAGCCTGGTTGCACACCTGCTTCCCTCTGCAGCCAGGTTTGAGGTCCTCTTTATGACAGAGGCCCCACAAGCAGGGAACATCTGGAGCAGACAGGCACCTGAGCTGTTTGTCCTCAAAAAGCCGAGTGAGGAGCTTTCTCCCCATTAGGAACCAAAAGGTTTTTTCACATACCTGCAGTGGGCCACACACTGCTTAGCATCATCCAGTGATTTCACCAAAAATAGTTTGGGCCAACATTTGTCATGATAATAGGATCTCAGCCCCATGTTTTCATGCTTCTTTTTTAATGTTAGAAGTTAGGTGGTAGAACAAAGCCTTAAAGTACTTCTCTAGTCCAAGGGATCTGTTGGTATGGGCGTGTTTAATGCACACTTTGCCTCCTGCACCACAAGAGAAATACTAGAGTGTTGTATGGACTGCCTTTGTTTTCCTGCTTGAAAAGATGAGTTCTCAGCTATGTGTGTGCATACCAAACTCAAGATTAGTTAAAGCAGTTACATTTCTGAAAGCAAACATGCTTCTCTGGTAGGAAAGATTTATACAAGCAGTATGGAATGTCTATTGGAAGTTTTTTTCTGTGACTGTAGGATACAGATAATAAATCACCCTCACAAAATGGTGGTGGATTTTTCTTTTCTTCTTCTTTTTATTTTTTTTTCCTTTTTTTTTTGTTCTTCATTGGCTTAAGGTAAAACAATTAACATTATTTTTACTAATATTAAGATCTACAAAGTACTGAATCTAGAAGAAAATTATTGAGTTAAGAGCACTTTAGGTTTATTTGGTACAAATTCATAGCAGCTATTCCCATGATAAGTGAGAGGAATTTAACCCTTTGCCTCACAGAAGGAGCATACTGAAAAACAACCATATGTACATGAGCACTCATCAGCTGAAAGTAATATTAAGTTTTTAATGTAGAAATCTGCTCCTTTTATGTGGTATTTGTACTACAATAGACTGCTGTTTACTTATGGTTGATGAGGCTGGAATTCTTAGCAAATGAAGTAAAACCAGGAAAAAATTGGAAATTGATAAAAAGCCATACTATTCTTTATGTAACAGTTCCTCTTTTTACCAGATTGATTGCTTATCTTAGTTGCAATGATAAGGATAGATTATTCTACTTTTGTTCATGTTGAATAGCACTTACCTGACAAGCAATCACAGAAATAAATGTGAGAGCAAAGTGGATTTGGGACCTTGCAGAGAAAAACACAGAAGACAAATTGCAGGTGTGAAGGAAATGCTTTATTTATCAACACACAGATTTTTTTTTAAACAGGTTTTGTCGCTATACTGGAGCTTAAAGGTTTATATATATATGTTATATTTTTTTCAGTGGCATTTGATATGTATACTGAGTTTTTGGCCTACAGCAACTGGAATGATTTATGATTGCTACTCACAATTTGTTTCAGAGAGCTTTGTTAGCAGTGGTGCAGTTCTTGAGTGTTAAGGTTGAAAGCGTGGATTACAGAATGCTCCAAAAGCACCAAGAGTAACTAACTTACAGCACTTTAATAACTTCTGTTTTGCATAATATACGATTTGCATTCCAAGTCAATGTGAAAGTCCAAGTGCAAATTCCCCCTCCCTCTCTCCCCCTCCCTTTTTCATTTCTTTTATTTTTTAATAGAAAAACTTGAGTGAGTTTGTGTTTTTCATTCAGGTAGCCTGACTGATTAGCTATCCTTCAGTATATCTCCAAAGAGGAAATGACCTCAACATTTCCACTTCCAGCTGTGTGGATCAATTATCCTGACTTTTTATCCATTCTGCAAACGATAGGAGATCTCTCATTTTAGCTCTCTGCCCTTAAGGTATGTAAAATGTAATCTGGTATTGCCATCACATACAAATTGTTTCTCCCTAAATGGGAATGCAAAGAAACTCATTTTTGTTCTTCATGCTGTCACCAGCTTCTGCAAGAATCCTTTTATAAGCTTGAAATCCAGTTATGTCAAAAGAAAGTAATGAAAATATTTTATTTGGATGTGTTCATGTGTGTCATCCACAAAACTTAAAAGCATAGCCTAGAGATTGTAAGAACAAATAATGAAATTGATAAATGTTTTAGGATTTTAGGACCTCTTTCACTGAACTGTATTCTGTGTTTGAATTCACTAGTTCAGCTCTACAAAACTTCAATTTCAGTTGTGTAGTATGACTGAAATTAGGAAGACTGATTTGCTGGAAAATGGCTCAAAAAAGCATAGGTGTGAAGAACTTGGATTTGGAAGTTTTTCTTGGTTTGGGATGAGTAGCCCATGTTCTATGTCATACACTGATCTGATTTCAGTACCTTTCTTCTCTTGGCTAAATGTTTTGTTGGCTGATTTTGCTCATTTATGTTTACATAGCAGTTGTCAAGGAGGAAAAAACTTCTTTCTAACTGCATGGTTGGGACACTGGTACCACTTTGAGTTGAAAGGTGATTTCGGGATAAAAGTAGAGAAATTTCTGTTCGTTTCTAAATGGGGTAGCTTCAAGAAGCAGAGGTATAATTATGGAGAAATTCAGTATCTTTCCTTAAAAACTTAAGGGTGAAGACCAGCACCAACTTGGTTTTAGAAGATTTTGTGGAGATGTGCTTTTGTTCTCGTGTGTCCAAAAAAAAAATTAAATTAAATATAATAATTAAAAAATCAGCAGCTTTTCATATAAATTTCAAAAAACACATAAACTGAATTTGTCATAAAAGAAAAGGAATTGGCAGGAGGAATTTGGAAGTTGGACCTGTATAGCTTTTCACCTAAAAAAGAGAAAAGAACTGCAGAAGAAGTATTACTGCTGAGTCTCCGAATTAATATGACAGGATTCTTCCAGCATCTGCTCAGTAGCCTCTTATCAACCCAGCTACAAGCAAACCCAAAATTCTTTTAGGATTAGAAAATCCATCATTCTCCCTGTCTTTAACCTTTTTGAGTGAAGTATTGAAAAGAAAAGTTTTCCATGTTTTCTTGAGTTTATTCTTGCAAAAATTCTGGCACCAATAGAAAGGTTATTCCATCTCAAACATAATCTCCTTCATTATCTCATGATCTTTCAAATGTTGGACTTTGTTTAAAGTGAACTGTCCGGAGTCTTGCATGAAAGGTCATTAGGAATATCTGAGGTCAGTGGGACAGAACAGTAAGACAATAAGTGAGGTAGCCCTTAGCTTCCCAGTGACAGTAATAAACAGTAAATGCACAGATTTACAAGTAAAGATGTTGTGTGCTTGTCTGAGCACTTTATACGCTTTTTTGTTGTTAATTATTTTGTTTTGATGGGCACCTTAATAAACATTCCTTCAGGAAACCAGTTTTGGTACTGATTGTGGTAAGATCTATGGGATTTTTTTTCTTCAAAGACTAGAAATAATTCTTAAGGTGCAAATCCTGTCATTGCTACATCCCACATTTCTTGTTAAACCAGGGAAATAGGACAAGTGGT
The DNA here is from genome assembly GCF_964035555.1 of Netta rufina. Taxonomy (NCBI): domain Eukaryota; kingdom Metazoa; phylum Chordata; class Aves; order Anseriformes; family Anatidae; genus Netta; species Netta rufina. The sequence continues at coordinate 5,056,399 of NC_140127.1, forward strand.
ACATCACTAAAAACTATATGGGGAAACACTTCAGGAAGAAAGAATGAAAAAGGTTGTAGCGCATCACTGCATTCTGCTTAATTTTCCGGAATGAAATATTCCCCTTAAGCATATTTTACATAGTTTTCCCATAATGTTTTGTGCTTTCTGAGGATGTATGGGTTCCAAAGCATTTTGGGGGGGACAGAATTGTATGCAGCATTACCAACTTTTAAGGAATAATATAGGTTATAGTATGCTTAAAACAACAGTAGTGGGTTGAAACTAGCCGCCAATATATTTGTGCCTTTTAAGTCTGATAGGTACATGACACAAGTATCTGAACGGGCTTGCATGTGCAGAATTTTATTTTCTGGTGTCTGAGCACGTATGGCAGTGCACAGCTGAAAGCACCTGCTTCCCAGTTAAAGTTTATACACAGTGCATCTGTGCAGGTTTTTTGTATGTTGTATCCAGATGGAAATGCTGCATCTAGTGCACAGGTCTGAATGTTGGTGTTTTGGTTATCCTCAAACTGTTCAAATGGCTTTCTTCAGAGCACATGATAGTCACAGGAAGGAGATTGTAGGATTTTTATTTTTATTTTTATTTTTTTAATCTAAAGGTCTATTTATAACCCTTGACTTTTTGTTTTCTTCTTTTAAAACCATTGTAACTGTTCTTTTATGGAGATATATCTGCTCAGATTGATCTCCTTTCTTGTAAGTCAGAAAGAAGAATCTCTATGGCATCCTGTATCTTTTTTTTCTGAATTCTCTGGAAGCTGCATCTAAAATATGTGCCTCTTTAGGTGGATAAAAGGAGCTTGACACTTAGATTCCTTGTATCCCAAAGGAGTACAAATTAATTAGGGTACTTGCTCTTCAGTTTTGTTGATGTTCCAAAGGTGATGGTTTCACTAAGAGAGGGTCAAAAATCAGCCTATAAAGGTTATGTCTCTGTGGTGTTGCATTACTTGCCAGAAGACTGTGTTTTTATTTTTACTTTATGGTCTGCATTCTCCCTAAAATAAAAGATTTTTAGAAACCAAAGAAAGAGATTGACTGAAAGAAGTGAAATGAATTTTTTTTTTCTGGTATTCTGTAAAGCCATCAAAACAGGCAGCAAGAAAGACTGTTCTTTAGGAGGGCTCCAATGAGTAAATGGATTTACTTCCATGGTGGTGTGGGGAGACAGAAGGGTTCTTCAGAATTATTCCAGGAGAATGAAAATCTAATTTATCAAAGTCATCATGCCACAGCTGTTACAACAATCTATCTCCTGCTGAATGCCAGCCAACTAATTTTTGAGAAGTGATATTTTTCACAGTTTATTGTTTTCTCATCAACATGGCACCAACCACATCAAATATTTTCACACAATGTCATTGGCATTGACGAATTAGCCATGTGCTTTCTATTTATGGATACAGGAGTTTCAATTTCTTTGGGAGAAACAAGAACTGTTGGGTAAAAGGTAGGATATATCTCTCTGTTCTGTATATAAATTCTCATTTTTCAATTACCTGTTAAGATATGCTGGAATTCAGTAGCATAATGAAGTATTTTTATGGATGTATGTAGTTCTGGAACCCTTCACAGGACTGTTTTTAAGCACTTTAAGGTCATATTTTTTAATATTGTTCCTTTTTATTTATTTATTTATTTTAAACAGCAGGCAGTTACAATATGCCATGGTAAATCGAACACTGTCTGCTACAGTCTTTTAGAAGAGCTTGTTCCAACTTAGGTCTGCTTAGTTTTTTTCATGTATTTTTGCATATATATTTCAACAGGAAGAGCAGTCATATACTCAAAAATGCATCTGCACCACAAGAAACTGCCTGTCAGATTTCCTGCAGAAAATAAAAAAAAAAAAAAAAAAAGAAAGAAATGAACAGCATCTCAGCAATTATTTTTCAGCTGTGAAATGTGCTTTTGAAAAGCTGTGACTATAATTTTTCTTGCATAGAACTCTTTGTACTCCCGTATTGTTACCATATGTGGTGCTTTTTTTGTAGTTAAGCCACTCAGTGAATAGCCAAACTCTGAACAATTTTTCTTTCTCCAGATTGCTGACTTCTAGATATAATCAGCCCTTCTTATAATTGCAAAGGAGTCATTAGAGTGTTCAGACTGTGTGCAGGTCTCCAGGCTAGGAGTCTTCTAATCTATCGTGATGTCTCTCCAAGAAAAGGTTTTGGAGACTGTACCTAGCAATTCTGGTTAATTTTGGATTCTTTAAAACTGTCCTTCATCATCCATCATCTTCAGTTACTGATTATTTCCATTGTCTAATTTAGGCTAATCTGGACTTTAGAGCCACTTTGTGAAATCCATTTCTTTAGGTCACGTGTCCTTATGTTTCTTGGAATTCAAAGACAAATGTCAAAAATATTTTCTTTCCAGTAAGAAGAATAGCCAAATAAGTGTAAGATCCCTGCCAATTCTGCTTGGCAGTCTCCTATTAGCATTAGATTATTGCTTTACATATATATGCTGCATATTTCTCTATATTGAAGGCACAGCACTAAGCAGGTGGTTTAAAATAGAAATTTGAATAAATTCTGTTTATCTTTATGTTCAGGGACTGAAGTCTTAGTGTTGAGAGCCTAGTTTGTGCACGGTGTAGCTTTTCTGGCTGGTGAGAGTAGTCTGGAGCCTTAATCGTGGTGCTGCTGTTCTTCATTCTCTGGGTTTTATCAGCTCCTTGCTTCTGAGTCTCTTCTGTGTTTGCAGGGTATACTTTTAGTTCCTTCTTGGCTTGATAAAAGCAATTTTATAGGAGTGAATGTGGTTTATACCAACATGCAAAATTCTTGGAATACAGGATTAGGCTATTCAGGATTAAACAATACACTTTTCTTTAACAATGTAATTTTTCCATTGAAATAAAAATAAAGTATGCTGTCTGAGGGTGTTCAATTCAAATCTGAAATAATTTAGTATTGGAGTTTTGAATGGGTCTAGGAGAAGCAGGATGTTGTTTTTCAAGGCTGAAAGAGGTAGAGGCTCTGGCAGTTGACACGGAACCTGTAAGGTTCTGGACAATAAGATTAAGCAGCCTAGCTGCTGTGAACTTTTTCTTTTAAATCTTTTAAAACTATGAAGAAACCCCTGCCTTGAAATACATTTACTTACATTTACTGCAATCTCCAGGTGCTGATCCACCTTGCTGACTTTTGTCTCAAGTAGTAGCTAATAGCAACTGCTTGAGGGAAGGATTCAGGAAATTCCGTAATGGACTTCTCTGAAATAGCCTTGTAGTGCTCTTGTCAGTAGTTTTGCTTTTGGGGATAAGGGTGTTTTAGCCAGAAGGTTCAACTCTTTTGTACTCTCTCATTGTTCTCTTCTCACAGTAAAGTTTCTTCCAGCATGAGTGATCTGGATTATTTGCTTTTATCAGTAATGTTCTGATTGCTGGCCAGACTTGTTGCAGGTTGATTTAATGCACTTTTTTCTCCCAGGGTTGGGACAAGTGATTTCTTTACCTGGGCTTTTCACTCTCACTGTTCTTGAGAGCAATCACTTCCAGTCATCAAAAAAGAACCAATAATGTTTCATCAGTCAAAGAAATTTAGCAAGTTGAACAGCTCATCCTACTTTTTGCCCACATAAACTCTAAAACAAAGTTTCACTGAAGAGAAGTCTCATCAGACTCGCTAGGGCTAGGGAATTATTTTACAGCATCTAGTTAAAGTCAGCCTTGTTAAACCCATAACTAACCAAAGAGTAGAAGGGTGTGGGGAAGAAATAGCATCTATCCATCACTTTGAATGGTATCATGATGAGGAAATCTGACAATTCTGATTTTTCTATCAATCTCTAACTAAAATAGGTGATTTGAAAAGACAATGTGTTATGTTTCACCTTACCTGAACCTGGGCACCATTTGTAAACCTGCTTTGATACTGATTGATTTTTTTTCCACACAGGTGTTTTTAGACTCACTCAGACACAGTAACTGAGATGCAACTGATACAGGTGCTGTAAAGCTAAATTTTAGCTTTCTTCTGAATCCTTGATACCTGTTATTGTATATGTCTTTACATAAGAGATTTCAGGCAGCTGCAAGTAACAATTTAACAACCAAGCTTGCAGCAGATTGTTTAGAAATATGTAATAACTTAGTCATGCAACTTAATCAGGACAAGAGTTTCTGAATTCTGAAATGCTACAGTGATAGTCAAAAAATATATTTTAAAGCTGTCAGATATCTAAAAAGATAAATCTAGAGGATTTTAAAAAATAATAATTTACCTATTGTCTACATTGCAAGAGAGATTTATTTTTTTTTTTCAAAAATACTTGATTTCTCATAAAATAGGAAAAACGGTGAGCTATCAAAGTCTGAGAAATGGTTATGCATTTGAAGATAATTGGCCTGTTTTTAACTTATACATATATATATATAAATACAGAATTGGACTAATCTGGAGTGTCAAAATTTTTCCTGATTTTTCCCACAGAAGTACAACGAATACATTTTTTCTGCATGCTTCAAATGAATATAAACCTAGGAAAATTAATCACTGCTAAAATATGCTGATCCAATTTATTAATTAAATCAACCCCACCCACCCCCAAATATATTTAGATAAAGGATGATCTGCAGCTCCTAAAGAAGAGGTGATATCTGTTTTCTGTGTAGTATGTATCTTCTGTTTCAGAATGCAGTTTTCTGAAGGGTATTCCTTAGCTGAAAAGGATGACTGAAGGACAAATAGAGAAGGCAGAAGGAAGAAGATAATCCAAATCTTCTGCTTTTTTCTGTACTCCTTTGAACAATTCTCTTATTCCATAATAGATTTCACGTGATATCTTTTTCTTATCTTCACTTTTCACTCAGAATTTTCTAAAGAAACAAAGGCTGTAGTAAAGCTGCTTCAAGTAATATTGCTGGCCATCTTTTTGATAGGAAAGATCTAAAGGTTTCTGGTATGTCTGCTGACATTTTTGATTTCTAACGATAACTCCCTAAAATCCTTAAAATGTTTACCTCTAGAATAACCCAGTTTAAACAGTAACCAACTGATTTTGTGTAGTATTCAAAATCTGACTAAAAATATCTATGAGATTCATTGCTTTTTACAGCATTCTTGAGGAGTGGAAGCTACTTCTCACAAACAAAAGCTAAATGGCAATCATATTCTCCTTCCTCCCGCATGTTGTCCCTGTCCATTTAAGGATTATTAGATAAGTAGTTAAAGCTGAGAAAATAGTGGTGTATTCTTGGGGGGGGAACACCAAAATTATTGTGTAAGCAACTTTGCATTTGAAAATCCTGGAAAATGTCTAATACCATAAGTGAATATTCAGTAATAGCATATATTTTTAAAAATGGGAGTGGAAACCTAGAAAGGAAAAGCATAGTCCAGAAGAAACATTTTCAATGCCACCTGTGTTTCCTATATGAGGTTGGTGGATGTGTCTGTTGTATAAAAGTACTCATCTCCTTGTCTTGTGGTGTATTTTCTAGTTTTTTGAAATGTTTTACAGGAATTGTGTTATAGAAGACCATGCTCCCCTTTTCTCCCCTCCCTTCCATTCCCCTCTCCTTTCTCTCTCTCTCTCTCTTTTTTTTTTTTTTTTTTTTTTTTTTTTTTCTCAGAAATGTCATGCTAACCTATAGTAGCAGCAATTTAGTGAATAAAGCAGGAAGCTATTTGAACTATGTGGTGTGCAGCTTGGGAGATGGTCAAATTCATTTTACTTTGTTTTACAGTTAAAGACCTGGTTTTGTTGTTGTTGTTGTTTTTAAATAGTGAAAGAACATTATTTAATTTCACAGTAATGACCCCTTAACTTAAGGGATTTTGTTCTCCTGTAGGGCAGTATGTGTCTGTCTTTTGTTCTATAAAGGGAATCCCAGAAGACTTTCCCAGCCTGCAGACCAAATAGTCCTGATACAAATGGAAAGAAGGGAGGGAAATTGTTATCATTTTCAGTTATGAGCAGGTGTTTCTCTTCAGCTTACTGGAAATTTCTGATTCTTCTTTACTGAGAATCTTTGAGATGCTACATATAGGTTTTAATTCAAGCGCACAAGCTATGTAGCATGGATAAAGAGACAACAAAATAAAAATTAACGCTACCAAATGCCTATCAGTAAGGGAGCGCAAAAATAGCAAATAGTTTTCTTTGTTTGTTTGTTTCCTATGATAAACTTTCACTGAAAACAGCAATTATTTGCAAAATACAAAACACTGCTACAGCTACAAGAGCTTTTGGCTGCTCCCTCTAAACCAGCAGTTTGACCCCACAATGAATTTTCCTTCTACAAATACTTATGTAAGTATTTTCTGTATTCATTCATCATACATGTAAATAATTAAATCTTTTTGGCTAAGCTTGCAGGAGACTAAATTTTGCTGCTGGCCTACACAGCCCTCTGGGGAACTTTATATACTTATGGCAACCTTACTGTTGAGTTTTCATTGGTAATATCTGTAGTTTGCTTTTTAGAAGTAAATGTATTCATAGCCTGAGTGCAGCTTAACCTTTGGTTTTGCACCTGTAGCGGTATGTGTAAATAATACTAGATAAATATAATGCAATACAGTGCTAGAAGAATCTGAGAAAGCTAATAATTTGGATATTTGCCTCATTTTTTGGGGTGTACAGTAACATTTAGAAGTTTGCTAAATAACTGTGAGAAAATTGGTAAGTGCCATATATGTGTTTGTGAGCTACAAGTACGTGATAAATAGCCTCTGAGGAAGCATACTAATAAAAGCTATTCTGTTAATATGTTGGAAAATGTTGCATTCTTTTTTGGGTATCAGGGAAGAATTGGTTTAGAGAGAACATTAAAAATATTTTGAAGGCCATCTGAGCACTCACAAACTTTCCCAGGATATCAGCCCCTGACAAAGATAGTGGTCATGAAGACAACCAAGGTACTGGTGACCTGCTTTATGTGTACTCAGCACGTCATCTACTCTGTGCTGTGACAGGAAACCACAGTAAGAACTGAAGGGAAGGAGAGGTAAGGTTATTCCTGTAGGGCTGCCCAGGCACAGCAACTTGTTATTGGAACAGACAAGTAGGTTAGTGCAAAGGCTTCTTAGAAAGCCAGTAAGGTACCAAAATCATGAATTTCACAGAGTGTACATCCAGCTGATGTACTCTTTCATTGTAGATGTCTGGACTTTCCAGCAAAGCCTATGGTCTAGACTGGGAGAGTGAAGAACTTGGGAACTCACTAGATTGACACCACATCACTTTGTCTTAGCATTTATTACTTTCTTGATAGCTGCTGGACTGACTGTTGGATGCGACTGTCGGTATTAGTGTAGAAAGTAAGAATACACACTCCTGGTTGAAGGGGTGAGTAGGAGCACTGCAGACCTGATTTAGGCTAAACTATTTACACTTGGAGTTTTGCTCACAAGGAAAGCCTAGTGCTGACAAAAAGTACAAAAGGCAGCAAGGGTAAAATGGATCTGACTATGTGCTGTCTTCCAAGCAACAGTGATCCAAATCAAGCCGTGTGAGCAATCCGTCCCAAGTGGCCATGCGCTTAGGGAATGTGGTTTGCGTGAGAGACTGTCAAGCTCTGGGTGAAAATCTGGCTGCAGCGCCAGCATCTAGGAGAAAACTGTCCCTTTTGCATGGGGCAAACAACTGAAAGCTCAGAGCTTCTGTCTAATGATGACTTCAATAGCAGAAACAACTTCTTTGCCTGTTCTTGTCCTATTGCCAGTGAAAGATAACTTGATTGTTCATTTTCAGAAGGTGTAAACATTAAAAACCCAGTGTACAATCACTCCAACTTTCTCAAGCCCCAATCTGATCACCTAAATACGCAGTTAGTACAGCATCGGCTACTGAGTTGCAACAGGGTGCATGCACATGAAATCATTTCTAGAATTTGCATCTAAATAACTGGAACCCACCTTTGCACAGTAAAGGAAACAAATAACTTTTAAAGTATCAGTGAGGAAGTTCAGTGTTTTCCATTGGAAGGGGCAGGAAGGAAAGCAGCATAAGGTGTGCAGGCCAAAGTATAGGGGGAATTCTTTAGTAACTCAATGAATTGTGTGAACTGATGTTTCTTATTAAACATCACTATTACAATATGTATTTAAATACAGATTAGTTACGAGATTTTAAGTGTTTGCTCTTTTCATCTTGCAGCCATGTGATTATGAGAAGATCATTCAGAAAATAGGCTACCTATTTCATTTTCTCATTTAAAGAAAAATACTCAAGCCAGATGCATTATTTCATATGTTTGGTTATGTTGTACCACTGTGGCTTGCCAAACTAACAAATCCTTCACTGCACGTTGAACACCAGCTATTGCCTGGCTACTTTGCATCATACTATTTTTATTTCTTCTGTCTTAGGTCTGCTCCTTTTGTTGTTTCATCTCTGTGCCTTCATTCTTAAAATATTTTTAAGGTATTGCACTTAACTGCTGACATAGTTAATTGTCTTCTAAAGCTGCAGTATTCCCTGAGTCTGTATATATTCCTCAACTTCAGTGTTCTGCTGATTTTAACTGTTCCATTTTGTTTTGGCTTTTGATTATCCTAGGGTCCGATTGGTATGGATGGAAAGCTGGTAGGTGATTTGTTCAAAACCAGTGTAATTTAGGTCTTGCACATATTCCTTCTTTGCTTTTTGAAATGCTCATGCAGAAATGTATATTAATCACATATTGGCTTGCTTCGGCATAATTTATTTCAACCTGTGTAACACAGACTTCAGGAGTGCCGAAAAGCCACTCGCGTCTTTTGCCTCTCTCCCAGCAAACAGAGACCAGGCATGCTACTCCTATTCCCATATCATTTTCTGTCTGGGTTAGGTTGGAGGACAGGTCCAGAGAACATCCCACAGGGGTAGTTTGGTAGTGCTCCTCACATGGTAGGATGTTACTTCTGACAACATATTTGTGGCTCTTGATTCCTTTTCCTGCAGGTCCTTCCTTCTTGTGTTTTTGTTTATCTGCCTGGATTTTGCTGGCTTGATGATGTAGCCCATTTTAAATGCATTTATATACTATCCTAGATATTGTTTAGGGAGATGCTACTTCAAATAAGTTAGAAATGAAATTTAATTTTATACGATGCATTCTGCTCAGCTGCTAACAGTTTCTCATGTATGAGTTTCTGCAAGTGAGACACTATACATAGACAGATATATGAATTTATATATATAATGAAGTGAAACACTATATATATATAAACCACTATATATACATATATATATATATTTGTGTAGATAAAAGTGATTTGGATGTATGAGCCTGGAATTTTTATGTTCCTAGCTCTTTAAAGATTTAAATCATGCAAAAGCTGTGCAAGTACAGTTTCTGTACTTCCTTGTGCTATTCTTCTTGCTCCTTTTCTCTTTCTCCTTTTCCAGGACAACCTTTTTCTTTGGTGCCTTGAATATATCTTTTCTGTCCTTTCATTTGCTACAAGCCCATTTCCTTTGCAAGCTCAACTATTAACTTGCAGCATCAGCTTCCATTGTCAGCTTCCCTTTTCTTTCATTAAGATTTTTTCCTATTCTCTTGAAGCGTCTGTCTACTGCAAAGTAACATTTCTGCAATGTTTATAGCCTCCAGTCAATAGGCTTGTTCTTTAATCCACTTTCCTAGCAGATTAATAGTTTACCTCTTGCCTTGAGCTCGACCTGCCTACACCATATATCTTTTTCTTCTTTCAGTATCATTCACATATCAGCAGCTAATATTAGGTTAAATTGCAAGGAAGTGATTAACAATCAGCTGTAAAAGACCTTCAGTTAAGGTAAAGAATAGGATGACAAATTTAACCCCTTTCTTTCCTGCCAAATAACATATTAATTAGTAAATAGGAATATAAAAGAGAAAAGTGTTATGAAGATTTTGCTGAAACCATGGGAGAACATGCAGCTGTACCTACTGTTTTAATGAAGGTAAACTGAATTCAGCTGACCAGTTACTGGTGTTGGGACAGCTCTGTAAGTGTGTGTGGAAAAGAGCAGTTTGTTGGGAGCTTCCACACAGTAAATGAAACTAAGAAACACAAACAAAACTTTGTTTTCTAATCCAAGCTGAAGAATATGATCTATGTGCAGTCAAGGAGATGTTCACTTCTGTTCTGGGACTACAGCTGAGGACTGTGGATTGTTTTCAGGTGTCTTCTTGGGGTCTGCTACCCATTTCTTCCTGATAATTCCTATTACAAAAACGAAATAAAGCACTTTTTTTTTTTTTTTGGAAGCTTAGGTTCTTTCAGAACAGGTGATCTTTTCTTTGTGCATCCCTGTCTTCTGTTTCTTTCTACTTCTTTACTTCTTCATTCTTACTATGATAACTTCCTCTTCCTGTTAGCACCATGGAGATGTATCTATGGCAGAACAAGAGAGTTGATTCTTATTCTGCCTTCTACTCAGCAGTAGGAACTCAGATAGATTTTTAAAACCTGGTCTGATTCTAGAGAATAGACAAAAACTACCTTCAGAGTACACATCTGAATAAGGTTGATACAGCAATTCCTGAGATCCCATTAATGTAAAGGTTGACAAGGTCTTTTGCTGAGGAAGATTATGCTTTAATCATCACAGAAATTACAATTACATAAATTAACTCACTCTTTAAAAAAAAAAAAAAAAAAAAGTCCAAACTGTACTATGAGCTGTATTAATACAAATATACAAATTCTGCATAACTTTACTGAGACCTAAAACAGAATCCATGTGTTAATATCATCCACTTTCAGATTGTGTTTTGATCACAATCAAAAGTGATTGTGAAAATCACTTTTCACAATCAATGCTCAGTTTTACATTACATAACATACTTGAATTAAGGATATTCGTTATTATTTTAAAGTTAGAGTAATGCTGACTTTTCAGTCTTGAAGAGTATGTTCAGCCTTTTTTTTTTTTTAATTTAAAATTAAGAGAAATAGTAATAACTAAAACCTTTTAATCCACAAGCAATGAGCATTAGGACTAGTTTATATAGCACTGGTCCAGAGTGATTTCAGCAATTCTGGAGCCCTCCTGGGAGCACAAGCATATTAATCAAGATTGAGCTTGCTCCAAAGACGTATTATGTTAGATTGTGTTCAAGGATTTTTTTATTTTTATTTTTTTAATGAACATGCTAGTAACTCAGAGCTTTATTCCTGACCCTTTCACAATATACAAAAATGAGAGAAGGCAAAATGAATTGCCTGTTGTTCATCTCACAGTTGAGCTTCATTTCAACAATTTGAATTGTTGCTATGTGGCAATAAAGCTTTAAAAGCAAAAACGTCAGTATTGTGATGCCTATTTCTACCTCCCCCTTTGTCAGCAAAGCTGATGAGTTGCGTAATATAGTCCTTGCTGCATCCTCTGGCTAATGTCACTTAGTGCATCATAAGTGAGGAAAGAAAATTATACTGTCATGGAATTTGCTAGTTAGCTTGGCAAGGAGTGTCTAAGGGTATATAAAAATGAAGGATTGAGAACAGCTGAAAAAGAGAAAACAATTCCCTTCACTAATGCAAAGTTCCTTCCAGATGCAAGGAGTTCATAGCCAACATCATCAAAAGATCTTGCTTTGGCAACTTCTGTATTAAGCAACTGTATTTACAGTTAAATGCTGGAAAATTGCAAGATTGACAGCCTATATAAATGAAGAGTAATTTAACTATTATATTCCTCGTTACCTCAGAATTCTGTGTCACCATGAAAAACAGTTGTCCTATAAAAATCCAGTTTATAGTTTCCTCTCTCCATATTGCAGACTTGATAAAACAAGAATTAAAAATTCGCAATAACCAAAAGGCAGACTGGCTGTGCTGTTGAGACTGAGAGTAGAAAACGCATGAGAGCATGATGTTATCCTTGACCTTTACATCATGGTATGTTTGTATTAAGTGCATATGTCCTTTATACATAGCATGTACCACACGGACACAGAGTAGCCTCCATGTCTAAGTTAGTGTGAAGTGTCAGTTTTTCAGTTTTCAAAACCCTTTTTTTTTTTTTTTTTTTTTTCCTGCTTTGTTCCTCTGTACAGATTTAAATCAACATTTTGTTGAAACATTTCAGACTTCAAGCTTTTTGTGTATCTTGGAGACACTTTCATGACTTGATCAAAATGTATTGATCAAAGTGTATGGTCAAAATGTATCTTTAGATACACTTGGGAGATAAACATGTTGTGATTTTTGTATGAAAGTTTGCATGCACAGGTCTCAGTTTAGTCTATTTATACATTTATTCTACATCAGTAAGCAATTTCCAGTGGTTTTAGCATATAATGGCTGAAAGCTTGCTGTGATGGAAAGACTGGGATAAAGGCTGAGTACAGAGGAACCCTAGTCATTTTCATTATACTCCATATTCATAGAACTGACCAATTCAAAATACTTTTATTAGAACCGTCAAACCCCAGTCAGTATATATGTGTGGGTTTGTTTGTTTGTTTTCTAGAAACCCATATAGACCAGCATTATAAGGAGCTAAACAAGACTGCAGCATCTGTGACAAGGAATACTTTAGGCTTCCTTCATTTCCTTCATTATAAGGATTAGATAGCCACAGTAATTCGATTACCATGATTCCTCTGTAACATTATTCTAGTCCAACCCTGCTGCTCAAGCAGGGTAACCCAGAGCAGGTTGTCCAGTACCATGTCTGGGTGGCTTTTGAAGATCTCCAAGCCTCTTGGGCAACCTGTGCCAGTGCTCTGTCACCTGCACGGAGGGGGAAGCATGTTCAGACTGATGTTCAATATGTCCCTCTTGTACTGGGGAGCCCAGAACTGGACCCAGCACTCCAAGTGTGGCCTCACCAATGCTGAGCAGAGGAGAAGGAGGATCATCTCCCTCAACCTGCTGGCAATACTTTGCTTACTGCAGCCCAGGATACTGGTAGCCTTCTTTGTGGCAAGAACACGTTGCTGTCCCATGTTCTGTTCAATTTGGAGTCCACCAGGGCCCGCACATCGTTCCCTGCAAAGCTGCTTTCCAGGTGGAAAGCTGTAGAAAAAATGTTTATAGAAAATGACTAGTTCATAGCCGGTCAGGTTGGTTGGAATCTGTATAAAATTTTCAACTCTGTGAAATCGCCCTCTAGCAAAAGTGGAGAGGTTTTATATGACTTGCAGGAAGTCTCCATGCTCGATTACTTTTAACAAAAGGAAATGTAGTTTTAATCAGCTGAAATCTCATTGATGTACCATAAAACACCACAAGCTAAACTAGCCTTAGGAGTTTAAGACTTTGTCCCTTTTTAAAGAGACATACAAATACTTACAAACATTTTTCTGTGTTTTACAGTAAGAGCTGGTTGTCTATGTGGTTGTAGTTCATAGTCATACCTACTATACTGTTTTGTAATATATTTCTGCTTCATGCAAATAATTTGCAATTGGTAGGCCAGAATTATTGATGACTTTAACTGACTTTCCTGGAATAGGGGTATTAGCGATAGGAAGTCTACTCTGGAATGGCTTGCAGCTTCTCAGTTTGCAGTGGGTGTCTCTCCATTTGGGCAGAGGTAGTCCCAGATGTGATGTTGGTAAGTAAGGGAGAGGAAATGGATCAGTACATTCCCAAGCTACCTCTTAGGCTGAGGCTGACACCCGAGGGTTCATCTGTTGCCGATTTTCTGGTTTAAATATTAGTTTATACTTGTTGGAAATTGTGCGACTTGCAAAAAGTCTTGTATCCACAGCAATGTGTTCCTCCAGTTTCTAGGCTTTGTTCATTCAGTAGACAGTAATTAGCACTTCCCTGAATCCTGGGTGTGGGCCATAATGGAGAAAAAGGACCCAGTACCTACTCCTAGATCAGTATTGTATCTGTGGATTCTTTCTCACTTAAGAACAGTTAAATGAGGTCTTTCTATCATTTCTAAATTGTATTGTTCTGACTGTGTAAACTATGAATTTTCTCAAATGCAGGTTCAATGATGAGTTACTGTCATTTATTTCTGGAATCAGTTAATTGCAACAAAGTTAATAAACTTGATTTAAAACCTACAAAATGAATATTAGAATTAAAAGTCCAGAATCTGTTTTCATTATTGTTGCTGGTTTGTTTGTTCTCTCTTTAGTATAAAATACTGTAACTATTTGCTACTGTTTAAGGAGTTAATCCTTGTCATAGCTTTCCGTAACCTTATATTTTTCTTGTTTTTCAGGGTCAGCCTGGTCCTCAAGTAAGTGCCATCTTATTTCCTACATAAGTTAAGCCTAATTGGAAGGCCCGCCAAACTCAGGTTATCTACAAAGTATTTTGATTTTTTTTTGTTGTTATTATTTTTTTTAAGCTATAAACTGGTAACCATTGCATAATTCAGTAAGACAAATATTTTCCAAGAGAGAAACATGGGGCCCCCCATATGGTTGTCTGAGTTCCCTCAGCTGTTTGACCAGATGGTGGGGTTGACAACGTAGTACTGAATAAAGCAAATCTCCTAACTATGGCTTGAAACTTTGCCACCTAACTTTAAAGCAAGATAAAATAACTTAGCAAATGTGTAGCAAATGCAATACTTCAACTGCTTATTAATCACATACTAATAATGTTGCTATAATCCAGGCAGGCCTCAGTTATTTTAAATATTGTGCTGCTAGCTATTTTGATTAATTATACACGCTCCTTGAATTAGTTCGGCTTTATTGAAGAATAGTAGAACTTTGTCTTGTGAGTTGTAATTGAAGATGTGGAAATCCAGGGACCTAACTTCAGTTTCAATGTAGAAATACACCAGCAAAGAGGTAGCATTTGGTATAGCAAAAACTACATGTACATTATTTCAATTGAGTGGTATAGAAACAGAGCAAAGAAACAGAGGAGGGAAAAAGCCAACACCACATCCAAATTTAGTGAAATCAATCGAAAAACTAATTTTTGCATGCCCAAGATACAAAGTGGAAAGTAAACTCTGGTTTGGGGGGCCATCTCATCAAAGTGAGTTGTCTGAACCAGAAGTTCTGAGGGCATTTGCTGAAATTTCAGAATCATAAAATCATAATAACAAATTAAATCTTTACAGCTGATCTGACTGACTTTTGTTGTTGTCTTGAAAGTTAAATTTTTCTTTAATGAATGCAAGCATTTTCCTCAGATTGTTTATTTCTTAGCACCCCTTCCTGCTGAAAGACAATTTTAATGTTACAAATCCCCTTCACACTCAGTCTGAATGCGTGGTATCCATGCTGTAAGATTTTCTGACACCCTTCCTTGCAAAGTGCCAGACCCCATTTAATGTTTTGTATATAGTCTGTATGATATTTGAAATGACCATCCCCCCATAGTGCTCATGTTTCACAGTAGGCTCTTGATATGTGGCCTACACAGAGAGGTATCTGCAACCTCTGTGTTGTTGGCAGTCAATGAAGAGAGAGACTGTAATTCTGTGTGGCACTCTTGCTTTGGACAGGCTCTGATGAGGACCTGAGGGTGTTATGTGAGCCCGCAGGCTGCCCTGTGGTGGATGTTGACTTTGTGTGGCCACCCGTGTGCTTTTCCTCTGGGACTTGGTCCCCACCTCCCATGTTTCAGTCCCTTGGAGAGTGTCTCTTGATCAGCTCCTGTAAACAGCTTCTCAGTCTTTCAAGCTCATCTATCTACATGAAATGCCCTGAGGTAGCTGTAGGCTAAGTACCACAACTGAGATGGCAGTATTCAGTGCTGTTTCAAGAGCAAAAAGCAGAGAAGTCTTGTCACTATTGTAAAAGAAGTGGGGTGCAAACCACAGGAAAAAAAATCAAAAAATCCCAAAGAAAATTTTATTAACTTCTGTGTCCTGTATGTTTATACAGAGAACATGCGAGATACCAGGACCCACAAAACTTAGGAGGAAACTTCCTACAACCTAACTTCACTACTTCCTCCCAGTGGAAAAGCTCACCTCTTTACCATTGTCATCATTTCATTGTTCATTCTAAGCAACACTTACCATTACTCCAAATACCGTCTTTCCGTCCTTTCAACTCAAGATGCTCCTCTTATTGGAGGAGGGTATGTACTCAGTTGTTTTGACTGTCTGGATGAGTACAGAAATAATTCTTGAAATGCACAGGTGAGGAGTGATAATGGCATGAAATACTCAAAGTAAGATTCAACTCTAGATCAAGATGCCTTATGCTAGAAGCTTGTGTGTTGGCGTTGACATGCGAGGTATCTAAGCACTCCTTGTAGTTGGTGAAGGCTAAGTCAACGCTCAGTGCACCTAGAAAGTTCTTCTGCTCATTGCAGCGTCCCGGGGCTCAAGTACATTGCCTGCCAACAGGCATCTGTGGCTGCATGAGAAAATTCAGGGTCTTCAGTGTTGTCTCTGTCTGCCATACATAGAGTTGGAGTCTCCTGTTGGACCATTGTTGTATCTGTCAGTCATGTGCAGCTGTCTTGGATACCTAGGGAACGTCTCAAATGACACTAGTTGCATACACTCATGCCTCTTAATTACTCTGTAATTCTGATTATAGGCAGCTACTGAACCTAATAACCATTCTGCTGAATTGCTCTCTGGACTATGTTGACAATTTATGCATTTTAAACAGCTACACGTAGGCTGTGCAATTAGATGTCTTCCTCTTAAACTAAAACTTAGATTCAGATAACTTCCATGAGACTAATTTTTAAAATGTTTTTTTTTTTTTTTGCAAGCTTTAGTTGAAAATCTTGAGACTTTTATAAAATGATTTAAAAGTATTATTAGAATCACTTTACTTACTGATAAAATAAGTCCAACTGTTTCCCATTAAAAAACTGTCTGCAGTAATTTCCCCGTTCTTCTCTGTGCCCATGAAAAATTTAAAATGGAAAGTATTGGTGGCCTTGGTTAAAGTAAGGGCTTCCTGGCTTCAAAGATCACAGTTTCTGTGCTGATGAAAGAAGCACTTTGAAAATTTTTGATGTCATAGTCATGTAAGTCCACAATAAGATCAAATCTAAATCCTAATCCTTCTTACACAGAACGTTTTATTAACACCTATTCTTTTTGTTGTGTTTTTCAAAAAGTACACAGTAAACTCACCCAACACATATTTAATTACTGGGTACAAATATATATTCATATCAGATGAGAAACACCTATCTTTATCTTCGAGCTTTTACATTTTTTTCTTCAAAATACAAAAAAAATACAATTTTCTATTTTCCTGTTTTAAGTAAAAATAAGCTATACTACAAACCAGAAGCATTTTTTCAGAAAAGCCTTATCATTTTGTTACATCTCTGAAAGGTAGAGACCATGATCATGAACTAAAAACTTTTTAGCATAACCTTTAAAAATAAAGTACATTCTTATGATTCTGGTTTTCTGTTTAAAAAAAGAAAAACTGTTTCAGATTACATATAAATTATGTTTGTAGAAAAGCAAATAATACAAATTTTAGTATTTTGCTGAAATCCTAATTCTGGCTTTCAAGTCACCTCCAAGAAATATCCGTTTTTTTTCTAATTTAGAATATAAATATATATTCAATTTGTAACAAAAGGTTTTTTTTTTTCTTTTTTTCTTTTATTTTCTTTTTTTTCCTCTAATAATGTACTAGTAATCTGTACAACCTAATTCTTACCATAATTCTCCTTTATAATGTAATGGTATGCATGTTCCAAAGAACAGACTTCAGCGTCTCATCTAAAGCTAATTACACGAGGAGTGTACTGTCAAGGCAAAGAGAGAAGATTTGTTATTCTTAACATCTTTGTCATTTAGAAGTTCATAAAATATTAGAAAACAGCATATTTGGTATTGTGATGAAAGAAGACAATATGACTCTCAGTGAAGTTATGCTGAAGTAAAAATGATCCCTGTACCAGTGTGGGGCATGGGGATGTTTCAGTGTGACTCGCTCAGCCAAGTGTTTTCTTCCTCACAGTAGTGTCCTCTCCCTAGCCCATCTCTGGTGCAACATACTCTCTCATGTCAGCACACATGATCTTTCTATGTGGGACTTTGACATACAGCAGCCCCACAGATGCTTCTCCCTTCTCTTTGGCAGTCATTCAAATCTGTGTTAGAAGTGGATAAAGTATTAATGATTGATACTTGTTTTCATGAGATTCTTGTTTTCCTGTGTGTGTAATGTCTGTGGAAGTGATGTTATTTCAGTCTGAAATTGTCCAGTGTTGCATACATGATAAAGGGCTACCACAGTAAGTGTATGTGTGTGCTTTTTCCAACATTGAACTTCAATGTATGTGACTGGAATAATTTTAATTTCTAAACTTTCATGGCAGAAGCTGTGATTCATGGTTAGATGAATTTTTATTGGCTTGTACTGTCAAAAGAGTTGGTGGGAACCATTTTAACTTCATTTTCTGTTTTTTGTCAAGGCCTGAGTAAAATAGCCAGCAGGACATAGGCCATAGTTTTGAGCTGTTTTGGATGGCAGCGGTGTATGTAAAAGTTCATCACTTTCTGGAGAACACTGGGATGGTAGGGAGAGTCCTAGACCTTAGAGAGGAAGTGAGTATCTGACAGCAGGAAAGACTGGAAAGGGAAATGGACAGTTTTGTGCAGAGAAAATGTATTTTAAGTCCTGCTGAGTTTCTTCTTGAGTTTTGGTAGTTTGGATAGCCATCTGTACTCCAAGACTTGTGGAGTATTCCTCTAGTAAGTAAACGTCATTCAATACTGTGACATTTGATAAGGTAAAGTGATCTTGTATGTGTTTCAATAGCTTTTTAAGCTGGGAACTTAAAAGCTGGGAGTACACAATATGCTCTGTTGACTAATGATGCAAAATGCTTTCTGCCTGTTTAGAGCCTTGGACTTGGGCTTGTTTCTTTTGTTCTGATCAACATAAATTGAGGTTTAAGCATATTCCTTGTTCCCAGCAGTTTGCCTTTAGGAACGCCTAGAGCTTCCCTTTCTTTTGTGGAGAGAGGGGGAGAGAGGCACTTCTGAAGGACAGAATCAGCAGGGGACTGGCGAAATAGTGCATCACCTTGAGATACACAGTGTTGTAAAGTTACTGCTCCTGAAAGAAGCACAGTGGTTTTATCCAGGCCATCAGCTGTTCATGTTCTGGAGAATGATCTTGTAGGGTGTTTTGTCTTGTAGCAGCTGATAGCCTAAGCTCTTTTGTAAGCCTTTGATCCTGCTGAAGGATGGAATGACTCAGTTTAAATATGAAAATGCCATCTGCTTTTGAGTTACATGTTGCAGGTCAAATTTTGCCATCAAACTCAAACAGTTTGTTAACAAAGAACAGGTACAGTCGCTCACAATTTTGTTTTTGTTTTGAAATTGCTCCAACAAATTTTGTGCATCTTGATTTCTTCTGTAAAACTGTAATTACTTATACAGAAGTCAGACTATGTTCGTGTAAAATCACAGGATGTACTGTGTTTTTGTGATTTAAAGGGAGCCAAGTGTCATCCTTCATCTAAAGAGTTGGAATCAATTTTTTAGAAGTGATTTCTATCATGTAAATAGTGCAAAGAGCTACGGTGTTGCCCAGGTCCTGAATTAGGTATTACTGATGTCAGTGGGTGTTGAATATAGCAAAATAGATTCATGTAGAGGCAGGTACTTTAAGTTACGGAGGAAGTGTATTTTCAAATGGAATGAATGGTTTGTTTGACTTTTGTAAAGAAGAATAAATACTGAAAAGGAGTAAATAACAGGTTTACTCGTCCTTTCAAAAAAATTCTTCCTAGGTGAGTTTAAAATGTGAAAACTTCAAACTTGCAAATATTCAAGTCATACTTTTCCTCTCACCTGCTGTTCTCAAGGCCAAACTAATTAGAGTTATACCTGTGTAAGTGAAAATAAGATTAAGCTTAACCTGAGAGTTTGGGCTCATATACAACAGTACAAATTAATGTAGAAAAATTATTATTCTCATCTTATGGCCAGGTAGACACAGAAATACAGACAAACACAATATTCAGAAGTTTGTTTCTTACTTGAATCTATACCAATAAAAAAGACAAATACTTGATCCTATTGCAGCTATTAAAATTTTGCTATCGTTTTTGAGATCAAAAATTAATCTTAACTATGAGCATCACATAAATTAACAAGCTTGTACTAAGTTTCCTTCCTTTCTAAAGCTGTAATAGAACTCCTGAAGGGTAGTGAAATTGTGTGATGTCATGTAACAACCAATATTGACTTGTGAACCTGAGGATGCAAATGTCATCATCACGGCCTTTCGTTTATGTTAGTTTCCAAATAAAAAGCAAGGATTTAGTTCTCATCTCTCATTAGTTTTATAACTGTATGGCTCAGTCATTTTGAACCACATCAGAGAATGTAGGAGGAGAAATGCTCAAAATTTCTTGTTTACTGTGTCTGATGTGCACATAAATGTTTATGACCCAAAAGAAGAAATTATCTTCCCATATGGAATTAATGTATTTAATTGCTTTTTAAAGTATGCTGCTTTCTCAGTTTTGATAAAGCTGAAGTTAATTTTGTTGAAATGAATTGACAACAACAATAAGCACTTTTGAAATACAAAAATCTCTTCCATTTCCCCTGGTAGACTTATGTATGTGTGTAAACCAGGATAGCTATGAATGTTAAATGCTTTTGCAGCTAAGCAGATGGCATTACTGCAAATACGCAGATTCTTTGCTTTGTGGAGAAGAAAGCACAAAATTGGCAACTCAGAGGCAAGTGATGCTGGGCTATCAGTTGCACCAAGAAAAGGAAGCACCCCACATAATTTAAAAAGGCTGAGGTGAGTAAGTTCCAGACATCAACAAGCCAAATTCTTGGAGTATTGGATATTGTGCTCAGCTTCCAACATGTTTTTTTACTTTATTTTCCCACCCTTTTGCCAGGATTTGCAAAGGAGCCTCTAATGGCAGATTAATGACTTCCCTATAGTACCCTGCTAAGTGAATTTAGCTTGGGAAAATACAGACTTGTTAGAGCTGTGTTCATTGAACGTCAGATAGCCAAAGTGGAGGCCATCCCAACTGTGCTGATTCGGGGGGGAGGCAAATTTGAAATATTCCAGTTTAGCAGTTATGCAGTTAAATTAGGTTTTGATTATCCATAAGCAAAAAATATGAATATGTGTTCTGTAGAGAGGGCTCTTCATGCGAGCTAATGTCAGCTCTGGATGTCTGTTTTTATTAAGTTTTCTTCTTTTTCAAAATTTGAAGAACTCCTTCCAGAGTAGCTTTATGAGCTATATAAAGTGAGGAGGATGAATTCTTGGAACAGTCAAGTTGGTCTCAAAATTTTAAACTGATTCCCTCATCTCATAGTTCACATAATGATCATTTGTGGTACGGTTACTTTGAAAATCCAAATCATAGATTAAATAAACAAAAACAAAAAAATAAACAAAAGAAAACATCCTCTAAAACATCCTCTCCCTTATGTTTCCTTTTAGAGGAAACATAAGGGAGACCTTTCCATTTGTAGGGCGTTACCAACATTTCCTTATGGTGTGGCATCATTAATTTCTGAAAAGAATTGGTTTTATTTGCTTTACTAAAGTAAATGTGAAGGTCTACTTCACTTGTTTCATATGTTAGCATAAATGTTGTGAGGAATCACACTTTAGCATTCCACTTATTCATCTAGAAGTTGCAGCTGTCACCAAGGCATACTAGATCTTCTGACAGTAAGCGAAGAACTGTGAAACAAAAATGACATGTAATCCTTAATTTGGTGTAGCATTGCTTAGCTTAACAGAGTACATGTGAGTACAAAAATGCAATTGCAAGCCTAGTATTGTGGTTCCAATATAAGATGTACAAAGAGTTGTCAAAATATAATTAAGAACTCTGAAATATTTCCTGTATTCCTAAATCATTTCTTTATCAAATGACCTTTATATTTTCTTCATACTATTCTACAGATGGCAGAAATATAGGAGTGTTCTGTGTTTTATTAGGAATTATGTCAAAGCAAAATATTGCACTGTGTTCAGGAATATTATATAGTATTTTACTGTCCTGCTACACGTGTTTTTAATTCAGTATTAACCTCCTACTGGTTTATTGTTTTTACTGATCATCATGCTGCATTCAGCTTTGAATTCCAGTTCAATTTGTTGCAGATCCCAGTAGACTTGATAGTGTTAAGAAATGAAATGAAGAATTATAGAAAATATGTATTTCATCAACCTTATCGTGACTTAAAGATAATCCTATCATATCAAAGACCTTATTTTGAAAACCCTGTGACAGTCTATCAGAGTTTCCTTGATTAACTATCAGTACAGAGCCCTGGTGACTTTGGTGGAAGTTGGAAGTTCTGTGAACTGGAGCAGACTTGAGAGTTTTTGACTTCAGACTTCTAGCTGAAATTCTGTTTTCAGATTTTGGAAGTTAAATATTTGTATGACTCTGACAGCACTGTGGTTGTGTGTTTTTTTTTTTTTTTGTTTGTTTGTTTGTTTGTTTTTCTTGTTTGTTTGTTTCACAGTTTATTCTATCAGAAGCTTAAAAGTTTGATTGTTTTTCTTCATTACAAAGTGATGCATTTGTCAATTGAAATATGACTATAAGCAGCCTTAGATGTTAGCAGAAATGTTTCAGGTTCTTAGTGAGGGTGCTGGCATGAAGAGCTGTGATGATGTGCTGTTCTTTTATATAAGTATGAGTCAGTTTTGGAGGATAGAGAAGAAAAAATAGAAAAAGCAGCAATTACTTCCGTTGAAGTGTCTTATGTAACTCTAGTAATGTTATTAATCATAGCATGGAAGTTGCCATTCTTTTTGTGAGCTTTAATCCAGAATTCTACATGTGAAAAATGCTTAAGCTGTCCCTGTTATAGCATTGAAGTTCCCAATAATCTTTTTTGTGGAGATCAATCAGTAACATCCAAGAGTTGTGAGCTGCTTAGAAACATGTAAGACAATCACGTATTTTCAGAAATACAATCCACTTATATGCACAGTATGTCTGTTAGTGATCATTTGCCAAAAAGAATAAATATCCATTTATGTATATGTATACATATGTGTGTAATTTCCCCTGAAGATGTTCTGAATTTTGCAGACCAAACTATTAGTCTTGAGGAAAAAAATGTTTTGTTTCTCATAAACTTTATGTTGTCCTAAATTGCTTCCTGTATAAAAGAAAGATGGTGCCAGCCTTAAAGGTTACAAAAATATCTTTGGTCATCTCACTTTTACATACAGCTATGTATAAATATGTGTGTATGTTTGTAGTTGATATAAAAATTCCTTTGCATTTACTCAGATTCAGCTCAAACTTCACAAGTCTGAACTGTTCTCAAAATAGCTCTGTGAAGGAAGTCATTGTAGTTTTCCCCTGGTTTATATGAGGAAATTGAGAATGAGAAATGAAAAGCTTAGCTCTTCCACTAGCATTTGTCTTATTTTAGTATGTACGTTATTTTATATACTACTTTTATGTGCCTTTATATACTCATTCAGTTCAAATAAATTAATCTGAGATTAAGGGTTGACACATCCCCATCAAGGCTTGAGCTATGACTTAATGTCAAAGTCCTTGCCTCTTTTAGCATTGAGTTGTAGCTAGGATAGTTTGGAGACATCTGCAGTGACCTAGTACTTACAAGTTGCCTCAGATGGATTTCTGCAGTGTAGATTTTATCATTATATTTGTCAGGTAGTTCTTGCAAAAAGGTTTGTTTGGGTACCCAGGGAGCTGTGATGGCTGGTAACACAGGAACAATTTGAGGGTCTACGGGATGTGTGAGGTGGAGTGGGAAAGGATGAGATCCTCAGGGAAATGTATGTTGGTATTTCACTTAAATACCATTTTTTTTTGCCCAATCTTTAGGATACCCTCTGGTTAAAAAGTTACCGAGGTTGTGAAATAATTTCATTGCTCTTAAGCTGTTAAGGTTATCTTGCATTCTCAGAAGCCTTTCAATATTGCCCTTGGGTAATATTTTACACAGCAGTGGCTTTATACTAATATTTTATTGCCATTGTCCTTCTAACCATGATTTAAGTAATCTAACACACTATTTTTTTTACAATAATATTTTATATTAGAGTTTGTAGACAACACCAAATATATATTTATTTATATATACATATAAATCTTTCTTTGGCATCCTATTACCTTGAAAGAACAAATGTATCTTGTGCTGAGTAGTAAAGTTTGGAAAAGAAAGAAGTGTATGCACAGGATGAAGTGCCTTTGAAAAACTTATTGAAACTCAGGACTATCACTATGAAATAAATGCAGGTACTTTTGGTTCACTGCAGTGAATGGAAGAATGGAAATGACCTCACCTGTTTTTTATATTTTTATTATTAATTTGTTTTAAAAACCTTTATGCTGAAATTTAGTTTTGAAATACAGCAAATGTATGTTGGCTACAAAACCTTACTTGTGAGCTACCCATTTTTTTCTCAATTATATAAGTTCAGCCTTTGCTTACTTTAATGTAAATATGCTTTGATATGGTAGCAAGTGTGAGCTGAAATTCTTCAAAAAGGATACCAGACTTTTAGTAATAAATTCTTTGAATATATTCTTAGTCTTTTAATAATGAATTTAGTGTTATTTTTAATTCCCTCCAGGTAGAGAAAAATGGCAGAGTAGGGAAATTTATGGAAACAGAATGAAATGTGTATGGGTCACATCAAGTTATTTTATTTTCCTTGAATTGTTTTGCTTTTATTTCACTGTCTGCTTGTTTATGACTTTTTTGTAGACTCCCTACAAAATGTAGGGAAATGTAGCATCTGTTAATAAAATACATAAATCTCCTTGACCCTGTTGCTGTTCAAAGGATGATCTGCCTGCTATATATTTTCATGCTGTGCATCTTCAAAGTAGTAATGGAAAGAGTAAAGATGATAGATACACAAGGTTAGGGAGCTTCTAAGACACACAATGACTTCAATGACCACAAGTCCTCTTGTAGATAGTGACTGGCAGTGGTGAATCTCTATTGCTTTGAAATTCTCCCCTTCCCTTATTTTCTTCTTTTGTCTGTTTTCTTCAAAATGCTTGAAGCTCAGCCTGTCATCCTCATCAAAAAGGTTCTTTTAAGTTGCACAAAAAAGACCAAATGGCCAAAAGACACTGTCATTTCAGCTGAATTATCTATCAGTCCACTAAGTAACCAAGGAAGCACCAGAGGTCATTGAATTATAGAAGCCACCGTTCATGTTTTAGATGGAAAAATAAAATAAAATAAAATGTTAGAATGTGAATAATCCTGAAAATAACAGGAAGTTGTTAACTCCCTGAAAGGAGCTGCTTTCTTTCTACACTTCTAGGAATAAATGATAGAGCTGGCTTATAGAAGTATAAAAATATTTAATGGTCTATTTTTTATCTAAAAAATCTGGAAAAAAGATTTCATGACTTTGATTGGCAGGAAGTATATATTTTTCTCTTTAATTTCTATTGTGTTGCGAAAGAAAGCCAGAATATACTTCCATAATCCCTGCAGTTTTATAAGCCCTAAATTCCACTTGACTATATTGGTCTCCCTTTCAAGTCTTTTTCTTTTTTCTTTTTATTTTAATTATTGTTTTGTTATTGTTTTTCCGAGTTAGTTTTTTTTTTTTTTTTTTTTTTGAGTATGTTAATTGCTTCCATAAAGCAGAATGTTTTGATCGGTTCAAGGCATCAGTAGGTAACATATCTGCTTAGGCTGCGGGCCAGATGGATATCCTACCCTTTCAGCAAAATAACTCTGTATTGGTACAGTCTACTTAAGGGCTGCTTACTGATAAAGTCCTCACAGGCAAGTGCAGAAAACTCTTCTGAAGAGTTTTTTTCTGAAGAGTACCATGCTATTGCTTTTCTAATAAAAGGGAATAATTGGGGGGTTAAGCAGGTCTAGTTATTTATTCTCCTTTGTTTCATATCCCTTTTAATGTTCAATGCAAAATAGAAGGTGTGAAGTCTGTGGCAATAAAAACTGTTTATAGCTATAACTTCTTTCCCACTTCAGTAGTTTGACACAACAATAAATGCAATTCTTCTGAGGAAAAGGTGAAGCAATCTACTTTGAAAACTGTTTGCATTCTAATTCTTTTTATTGTAAAACTTGCTGTAGGCAGCCTTTCATTCTTCTTTGTCTTCCTGTCTCCCAAACGTGCTGGTTTATAGTTGCTTAATCCATTGCTCCTTGAATTCCTGTGGGGTCATTTCTGTTGACTTCAGTGAATATTTACTGCTGAAAGTAAAAGACCCTAATCAACTGCACTTTGTCTTATTATTGAATGTTATCAGCTATTGAACTTCTATCAAGAAGCCCATCATGATTTCTCATAAATATTTTCGTCTATTGATAGCAGACTCCTTTTTGTTTATTCCATAGTTACCATGATATATGTTGATTTTTTTCTGCCATGTCTGACATAAACACTCAGATACCAAGTGTTTGCTCTGATAAAAATGCAGTCTTGTATCTAAATTCCACCACGAGCATGCTCATTTGTGCGGACATATGCACACAAGTACACATTGCTGTCGGAGAGGATATAGCAGAGATACAGAATTAATCTACTTTTTAGTAGTCTCATGTAGGATGGATCAAGACCTCAAGTGTTTGTTCTTAATGAAACAGCAAATAGAAGAGGAGAAAGAATTTGGGAGGCACTGTGAATGTCAAGGAATGCAGAGCAGCCTACCTGAGATACTGGAGGATGAGTTAATCTTAGTCATACTATAAAATGGCATATGTTGCTTTTTTCAATCTAATGTGGGAGTGTAATGAAACAGGGATCTGGTGGAGTATCAGGAAGGAGGCTCAAAACAATCCATATCAAAGACAGGTCTCTCTCTCTCTATTTTTTTTTTTTTATTTTTAAATACCAAGGATTGAACACTGAAACTGGTATTTATTTATTTATTTATTAAAAAAGCTTTTCTAACATAGGTTGAACTCCAAAAAATCCTGAAATCATTTTGTAAATAGAAAATGTACCAGTAATACTATCAAAAGCTAAGTGTTCAGTTTGAGGAATTTTGATTCTGCAGGGCACACATCAGTTGTATTTGCAAATGCCTTCCTGCAATTATGAGGGCTAGCTAAAATTTTCATGTCTCTGTCTTTGATGTAAGCCCAGGTTATATGTCCACATCTTCCTTGCACCTCTGGTGTTATGGAAAACAAATTATCTGTATTTTTTTATAAAATGAGAGCCTTGGCACTGTTAGATTTTCTTGTCTGTGTTATTATGTGCTGTTTTACAAGTTCCATTTTGTGGAATTTCCATTATGTTGATTTTTGTTTGTTTTTATTTACAGTATTGCATCAAAACTAATATCAGTAAATAGATGCTTAATTAGCAGGTAGGAGAATAAGAATGTGTACCCTAGACACCTAGACAAGGAAGGCAATGAGGGCTTATGTTCAGAAAATACTTATGATGCTATAAACAATAAATGGTATCTAGGAGGCTTTTTACTTTACCAGAAACTTTTTTTTTTTTTTTTTTTTTTTTAATCTTTAGTAACATGACAAGTTTTTCTGTCACCATATCACCATATCCTTGGTCTTTCTGGAATCGCAGAATCATAGAATCACACAGTACCATCTAGGTTGGAAGAGACATCCAAGATCTAGTCCAACCTCTGACCTAACATTAGTAAGTCCTTCACTAAGCCATATCACTAAGCTCTACATCTTTTAAAGACCTCCAGGGATGGTGACTCCACCACTTCCCTGGGCAGCCTGTTCCAATGCCTAACAACCCTTTTGGTAAAGAAGTTTTTCCTAATACCCAACCTAAACCTCCCCTGGCGCAACTTTAGCCCATTCCCCCTCGTCCTGTCACCAGGCATGTGGGAGAATAGACCAACCCGCACCTTGCTACAGCCTCTTTTAATGTACCTATAGAGAGCAATAAGGTCACCCCTGAACCTCCTTTTCTCCAGGCTGAACAATCCCAGCTCCCTCAGCCGCTCCTCGTAAGACTTGTTCTCCAGGCCCCTCACCAGCTTTGTTGCCCTTCTCTGGACTCGCTCGAGCACCTCCATGTCCTTCTTGTAGCGAGGGGCCCAAAACTGAACACAGTACTCGAGGTGCGGCCTCACCAGAGCTGAGTACAGGGGGACTATCACTTTCCTAGCCCTGCTGGCCACACTGCTTCTTGTGCAAGTCAGGATGCTGTTGGCCTTCTTGGCCACCTGAGCACACTGCTGGCTCATATTCAGCCAACTATCAACCAATACTCCCAGGTCCTTCTCTGCCAAGCAGCTTTCCAGCCACTCATCTCCCAGCCTGTAGCTCAGCTTGGGGTTGTTGTGCCCCAGATGCAGGACCTGGCACTTGGCCTTGTTGAATGTGTTGCAGCTACTCAATTCTCAGGAATTACACAGTAGTTGATTCAGATTATATTTGCTTAAATTATATTATGGTTGATCCTTGATTTGTCATGCTCAAGCAATGGGTACACAGTCACACACTTTGTACCGTGGAATCTTTTATGTCTAAATTTGTGGTTTTGCAAAAAAAAAAAAAAAAAAAAAAAAAAAGGCATTTGTAGAAGGAGAAAAGAAAAAGAGGAGGGAAGAGGACAGTCTTATTGATTAAAAAATGAGTGCAAGGATGTCAGGTAAAGGATGAGGAGACCTTGTCTTAAATGGGACACTGAGCCCTATGTTTCTTCCTGTGTAATGAATTAGTTAGCACAGACCCATTTGCAGCTTCTGTAATTATCTGATGATTTTTATGAGCAATATTGTAAAGTTCAAAAAAGCACCCCCATCCTAATCTCAGCAGGAGCATTGCATGAGAAATTAAGATGCATGTCTAAATTACAGTTATTGTACTACAAACCTTCAATTTCTTGACACATTTTGGGTAGACTGTGCTCTCCTGCCTGCAGTTTATGGACATGTCTGGTTTATGTATTGGCACAAACCACTGAGTCCTGAGTACAAATGTATGAATTGAAGACAGGGTTCACTTACAATTTACTTGTTGATATGAATGTTAACTGAGCTGTTTATCTAGATTGTTATATACATGAATTTTACGTTTCTCAAGTTACATCCATTTACATAGCATTTATTAAGTCAGGCAGTTATTGTGTCAAATATTCAAGTTTCATTTCCTTTGCCTTGGAATATTGTAACAAAAATTGGAGAATATAAGGGGAGTCAAAGAAAGATCAGTACGAGTCTTTTGTTGGTAGCTGTTGGGCAGTTGTTTGTGTTTTAAAGGTTTCACCATAAGTCAGCTATATCCCATGGGAAGAATGAAATATAAAAAAGAGAAGGGAATATAATTTCAGAGGTAGAAGCTGTCAGATTCACTGGAAATTCTTGTGAACACTTGTAAAATTGATGCAAAGTGAGATGTTGGCATTGTAAACTAGCATATGTAAACATTGGCAACCACATTGCTCAGTAGTTTAGGGCCTTGCATAGTGGACACAACTAAAAATGAGCGTAGGAACTTTGAAATGGTATTGTGTTTCTTAATACTCCTTGTAACTTCTTATCTTAGGATTCGGCATACCTGATCCTAATATTTTGCGGCAGTTATAGGTTAGACTGGGAATGTTGGTCCAGTCCAGCAGCTTGTAATTTGGTAAAGGTGAAAGTCATGACCCAAATTTCAAAGAAACAAAAGTCAAACTTATCCCTGGTAGTTTGTTGTTACATGATGCAATCAAATTTTATCTTCAAAACAAGTTGCAGGAGTTCAGCTAATTTAAGACAATGTATGGCTTGTCATGCAGTTGTGAAAATATGATTAACTAAGTTGGCGCTATGTTATTTGTGTTTTGAATTGCTTAGTTATTGATGGACTGACTGGTTTTCTCCTCTCCACAAGGCCACTCTTTCCTTATGCTGCCAGTTACAGCCTTACTGTGGATGCCATAGCTGCCTGTAGGGATGAAGGCATGGTGTGTTGTTTAACCCAAAATCAAAACAGAGGTGGGATCTTGCAAGTTTCATTCAGTCCTCTACCTGCCAGAATGCTTTAGCCCATGGCTATAGTTGTTCTGTTGGAAATGTAGAAAAGTGGTGACAGTATCTAAAAGGTTGTTATTACCAGTGTCTGCTGTGGTAGCTCCATCTGGTTGGAGTTGTTGAGTTTGACATCTCTGGTTCCTTAGGAAGCCTGAAGGAGACAATTCCATTGTGACCTAGGACTCTCACAGCCCAACTGACACTACTGGGTTGATTGTTGCCAGCTTCTGCTGCAACAGGTCTTTTCTGCAGTGGTGGCATTGTTTGGGTTATTTAAATGTCATCAAAATCTGGATTCTTCTTCCCTGGCTTGGGAACTTTGCATGTAGCCCAGAAGCATTGCTGTTTCTTTGAGCCCCTTCCTGAGTGTGTACCCCTTACTATTTCCACTTCTATTTTCTCCTCAATGCTTGAAGCCTTTTTTGTGAAGTCGTAGTAGAACTTTCCGTATTACAGTTATTTGGGAAGTCATGGTAGAAGTCGCTGACTTATGGCTAAGGGCAGATCTGCAGCAATAGAAAATGGAGGAAAGATATGTGTTAAGAATTCAGATCATTATGAATGCTTGTAAAAAACAACATAAATCAAATATTGGCTTTTGAAGAGGTCCTCTGAATGTTGTCTGAATGAAGACTATAAATGGTTGGTCTCTTGTTTTCCAGTACTGTGTCCTCTTGCCTTCCATTCATTGTACATGTATTTATAATAATGTAAGGGTGGTTTCATTGGAAATGAAAAAATGGAAATGGGATTTTGATGGTTGTTGACTCCCTCCCTCCCCCCCCCCCCAAAAAAAAAAAAAAAAAAAAAAACTGCCGACAATCTTGTACATGGCTGTAGAATGGATTATGGATTTGACCTCAATTTCAGTTTTGTTCTTGGCTGGCAGGTGCCTGGAGGGCTTTCAGTCTGCTTTAGAAGGTCCTGTTTTAAAAACAGTAGTATCTGTCGCCTAATTATGAATGCAGATTTTGCATGTGTTTGTGATTTACAAGGCCTTCCTTATGTGAAGCAGGCTATAAACTCTCTTTGGAAATGTATAGTAGTCTGGAGCAGATAATTACACTTTGAGAAAAGAGCCTCTGTTTCCAGTGAAAACACTGTAAAGTTATTTCAGAAATGCTCTGACCTCAGACGTTT